>NW_017617269.1:0-234249 GCF_001879475.1 Ipomoea nil | reverse complement strand
TTTGCTTACCTATATGTGATGTCTTGGATTCTACATGTGTTTTGCTATGAAATGTGAGGGTTTATGCATTTGTCTTGTGATATTGCATATCTAGAGCTTGTGTTTAGGGTTCCTTTGTGCCATTTCTTGGCATTTTCCATGGTTCAAGTCATTTTGTTGTGTTTGGTGAGATTTGGCATGTTTTGGACTTGAATTTGTGTTTGGAGAAGAAAATCCCTGAAGGGATTTGTTGTGGTACAGGGTTGTTCCCGCGGGCGGAATGGCGGGCGGGGCACCACCTGCCGGCCTACCCGCGGGTACATAGCCTGTGGGGATGGTGTTCCCGCGGGCGGAACCACGGGTGGGGCACTACCCGTGGGTCCACCTGCGGGTACACGAGTGGTGTTTTGTTCGGGATTTGTTCCCCGTGATTTGTTTGACTCGGTATTTGGTCTTTTGGCTTCCCGTTGTTCTTTTGTGGAACTATTTGAGTGTCTTCTTGATGTTTCGTACGTCTAGAGCTATATGGTAGGTATCCATGTAGGACTTTGGTGTCTTGAATCGTGCTAAGTGTTCAACATTGTGTTTCGTTGGACCAAGAGGTGTCTTGTGTGTTCCTCGGAACTATCTTGAGTTTCCCCGTTGATAAGCATGCTAGTTCGTTGTCTTAATGCTAGTGTGTGAGTTGTTTGTACCTTCCGTTTGGTTGATGATAACTTGTGTTATTCATCGTTGTTGTCGTTGGGCTGTGACCCATTCCTTGATTGAGTATGTTTCATACCTTCGTTGTGATCCCGTTGTTTGACTCTTGTTGAGTTGTGGTGCGTGTGTGTCTTTACCTGGATTGCAGGATTAGTGGTATGGGACATTAGTCACCAAGGTATTGCAGCGGTCCTCGTGGTGGCCGTGACGTGATTATGGAGTTGTGGCCTGAGTGATGGGTCCACGTTTATTGGGGGATAACATGTGTTATCCGGGCATGTGTTGTCGTGATTGGTGGTGTTCGTTGGTGGTTGTTGGTGGGGGACGACGGTCCCGGGGGAATAAGGTTGGACTAAGAAGTACAAGGGTCCTGGAGGTAATGGTTGGAAAAGAAGGTACAAGGTTGGGGTAGCCATAAGGTTGGAACAGGGCATAAGGAAGGCATACCAACTCGTGATGGGTGATGTTGGGGCTTGTAAAGCCGGCGTTGTGTGATCTTCTCTCGTGACGTGTGTAGTCACGGAGGCTTGTGTTGTTGTGGCATGTGTTGCCGTTGGGTGAGTCTCTATCCTTGCGTGTGGTTAACCTTTGTGGTTTGGGATGTGTTACCGTGTTATCCTTGAGAGTGATGAGTCTTGTGTTGACAATTGATCGTGGTTTTAACTTATATATATGTATTCCGTTTGGAAAATGGTTTTTACATCTTATATCTATGTATTTATGATACTTAACGGTATTGGTGGGTTACCAGCATTATTCGCTGACTGGGCGTCGTCCCAATGTTTATCTTTGTATCTTTCAGGTGATGTTTAGACGAGCGCGATGGTCTAGAGCCTGGTAGCTTAGCACCTTTATCCTTACTTTTGTGGCCTGTGCTGTAACACCCCTGATTTTTAAGACATTTAAAACTTAATAATAAAGGTAATATCTCATTAAATCCCAAAGCGTAACATAAGTGTACGGGGTGCTATGCCACACCTGGGCTAGAGAACCCAGGTGCACAGGCTGTCTAACTACTATCCTCTGAAATATAAATGCATAACATGGGCACGCAGGGCCGAAAGGGAAACTATACTACTTCTACGCTCCAGTTCTAGCGCGCACCAGTGCTCTAATCCTTTGTGCCTGAAAGCCAAATATATCTGTTCAGCGAAAGATTGCTGGTAACCCACACCAACGCGTTGAAATGCAATACATATAGATATATATATATAGATATACGAAAACCATTTTGAGCATGAAGATATATCCTACGAACTCTAGCTTTTAAAACCGGGAATGACCCGACAGATAAGGCCAGACACAAGCAACAGTTATAACAGTCATATGCAGTTCGCAATAGATAAGGCAGATAAGGCAAGGCATAAACAGTGATCACCACCCATCATAATCAATCCCCAACCTAAATCCCACAGTCACATTTCTCCAAGACACCCATAATCACAGCTCATCCATATCACAACACATAGCACACTTTGTTGGCGCCACAGGACCAATCGCATGCCCATACATGAGGGTCAGCGCATATAGCTCTGACACGGCCCGCAGCACCCTGCCCCGTATCGCAACACGGAGGGGGTCGATCGCAACCGACCGATGAACCGCAGCTCATCATAGTGTTTGATCGCAACCAACAGTGGACCGCAGCCCAAGAGAGTGTGTTACCTGACTGTAGCCAGGAATTCCCATCTGACTACAGCCAGCTTCTGAACCGCAGCTCAGGAAAATGTCATCTGTTTGCAGCCAGGAATTCCCATCTGACTACAACCAGCTTCTGGACCGCAGCCCAGGATACCGTCGTCCGACTATAGCCAGGAATTCCCATCTGACTGTAGCCGGCTTCTGAACCGCAGCTCAGGATAACCAATCCGATCGCAACCGAATTGGGGCAACACGCACACATAACACATAGCAAGCACATGCAGCCCACATTACACATTGGGAAGGGGGATAAAGCGTATAACAAAACCTATGCGTGATCCACCACATACTAAGAATAGTCCTAAGGGGTTCATACTTCTTCCACCTTGGTCAACGGGATACCAATTCAACTAGCATGCAATATAATAGACTCATAAACCTACGAACGGTACCCGAAATGTCAAACTAGACATAGGCACGACAAACGGGTCCGTTGGGACACCACGGGGATCGGGGAAACATCAAACGGGGAAGCCGGGGTCCCGAGGGGGGGAAAATTCCAGCGGGTAGCCGGTGGGTGGGGGTCCACCCGCCGGCTGCCGCCGGACAATACTGTTCCGGGCAGCGGGGTCGCCGGCGGGCAGCTGCCCGCCGCCTGCTGCCCGCTGCCGGAACAGTGTTCTCGGCCGTGGGTAGGTGGCGGGTCCCCTACCCCCCACTGACTCTTTCATCAAGTTTTCATCCCGGGAACCGTTGTGGAACCCGAAACCATGCTTAGACACTTTTCAACGTAATTAACGACAACACATAGACAATTAACGGATCAAATACGATAAACGAACGGCACATAACCTATCATGCTTTTCTAATCATAATCCACACCCAAACATGTGATTTCCCCACCCGATAACCCAAGAATAATAACATACGATACAACCTAGGGTTCTAATTATTTTTATATCAACAAGAATGCGATTCATCTTCTAATTGCAAGATTCGATAAGAATAACACATAAACATCGAGGATGCCAATTAATCACCAAGAACATCATAATCATCAAGAACAACACATAATCATCAAAATCCCAATTAATCATCAAGAACATCCTAATTATCAAGAAACTCCCAATATCAAGATTATCAAGATTCCCCATGGAATCCTCAAATCAACATCAATAATAATTACCATAATTTCGCCATTCCCAATAATATGGGGGAAACCCTAAGGGGAAATCATAGCTATGAAAATAGGTTTTGTTGAGACGTGGGTTACCTCTTAGCCTTAATTAATTCCTTGGCTATGAAGGATCTTTCTTTAAGCTTTCTTGCTTTCTTGATTTCTTCTAAGGGGATTCTTGGAGCTCTCCTGGGGTGATGGGCGTTTATGCGTGTGGGAGGGGGTTTTAGGTGCTCCCTAAGTTCCCTATTTATAGATCCAAGGGTTTATTTAGAGTTTATTCCTATTGGGTTTAGGGGTTGGGTTTATATAATTGGGCCCATGGGCTATGGTGGTCTTTTTCCCTAATTAACCATTATAATTTATTCTTTCTCCTGGGTTATTAATTAATTAATTAATTAATCAGTTGGTTTTAGGGTCCGTAACACGGGGTGTTACACTCTCCCCCCCTTAACAGGAAGCTTCGTCCCCGAAGCTTGGCCCTGGTGACAAAAAGAAAGGAAAGTTTTCCCTTAGTTACCTGGAGTGAACAGCTCGGGGTACCGCTCCTTCATTGTGTCTTTAAGTTCCCATGTGGCTTCCTCGGTCCCGTGGTTGGTCCAGAGAACCTTTACCATTTCCACGACTCGGTTCCGGGTATTTCTTGTTTTGGTGTCCAGGATTCTTACGGGTTTCTCTTCGTATACTAGGGACTCGTCGAGGTCCACGGTCTCGTGTTGGAGTACGTGGCTTGGATCGTGTATGTATTTCTTTAGCTGAGATACGTGGAACACGTTGTGTACTTGTTCTAGCTCGGCGGGTAAGGCGAGACGGTAGGCCAAGTCTCCGATTCTCTCCACGATTTCGTACGGGCCGATGAACCGGGGGCTGAGTTTTCCTTTCCTCCCGAACCTCATTACCCCTCGAGTGGGCGAGATCCTTAGCCATATCTTGTCCCCGAGGCTGAATTCGGCTCGCTTCCTTTTTAGGTCGGCGTACGACTTCTGGCGGTCTTGGGCGGCCTTCATCCTTTCCTGGATGCGTTTGACCTTAGCTATGGTGTCTTGTAGGTATTGGGGGCCCAGTGTTACCGGGTTGACCATATCTTCCCAGCATAATGGGGTTCTACATCTCTGACCATACAGTGCTTCATATGGTGCCATGCGAATGCTCGCGTGGTAGCTGTTGTTGTACGAGAACTCGATGAGGTCTAGGTGTTCTTCCCACGTTCCTCGGATGTCGAGCGCGCAGGCTCTTAGCATGTCTTCGAGGGTTTGGATGGTTCTTTCGGTTTGGCCGTCTGTGGTGGGGTGAAAGGCCGTGCTTAGCTTTAGTCGCGTCCCCAACGCCGCTTGTAGTGATTTCCAGAATTGCGAGAGGAACCTGGAATCTCGGTCGGACACAATGTTCCGGGGAACTCCGTGGTATTTCACTACCCGGTTTACGTAAGCTTGGGCTAGTTGCGTCATCGTCCATGTTTCTTTCATGGCAATGAACCGCGCTGTCTTGGTGAGACGATCCACTATGACCCAGATTTTATCCTTACCGGTTTTTGTTGGGGGTAGCCCTCCGACGAAGTCCATGGATATGGAATCCCATTTTCCTTGTGGTATTTCAAGGGGTTGTACGAGTCCCTTGGGTTTGCATCGTTCGGCTTTTACCCTTTGGCAGTTCAGGCACTTGGCCACAAAGTCTGCGACTTCCTTTTTCATATTCGGCCACCAAAATGATTTCTTTACGTCTTGGTATAACTTGTCACCGCCTGGGTGGACAGAGTAAGGGGAGTTGTGTCCTTCCTCCAAGATCTGCTGTTTCAAGTGGGGGTGCGTTGAGGGTACACACCACCTCCCTTTGTAGCGGAGGCTGCCGTCTGGGTGCGCTTCGAAGGGGCCCTCTTTCCCTCGAGTCAGGTCGCGGCGGATTTTATCTAGTTCCGGGTCCTGTTGTTGTCCTGATTTGATTTCCTCGAAGAGGGTGGGCACGGCCTGTGTGTTGAGTCGATAGGCATTGGGGCGAGTTTGTCCCTGCTCTATTATTTCCAAGTGTAGCCTTTGGAAGTCCCTGTACAGATGGTCCGGTAGGACCCACGTAGTGTTAAGGGAGTGATTTGTCTTCTGGCTTAGGGCATCTGCCACCACGTTGGCTTTTCCCTCGTGGTATTGAATGTCTAGGTCGTAGTCCTTTATGAGTTCCAGCCATCTTCGTTGTCTCATGTTTAGGTCCTTCTGAGTAAAAATGTACTTCAGGCTCTTATGGTCGGTGTAGATCTTGCATTGTACTCCATACAGGTAGTGCCTCCAAATTTTCAGTGCGAATACGATAGCGGCTAGCTCGAGGTCATGGGTGGGGTAATTTTCTTCGTGGGTTTTGAGTTGCCTGGATGCATAAGCTATTACCTTGCCATTTTGCATTAGTACGCATCCCAACCCCTTCTTGGATGCGTCGCTGTAGACTTCAAACCCTTCCGATCCGGAGGGTATGGCTAGCACGGGTGCAGTGGTTAGTTTATCCTTTAATGCTTGGAAGGCCGAGATGCAGTCGTTGTCCCAACGGAAGGGGGTTTCCTTTTTCATGAGCTTAATGAGGGGTTGGGCTATCTTGGTGAAGTCGGATACGAATCTCCTGTAGTAGCCTGCTAGACCTAGGAAGCTTCGGACTTCCGAGAGTGAGTTCGGCGTGGTCCATTCTTTAACGGCGCGAACCTTAGCGGGGTCCACTCTAATCCCCTCCTTGGTTATCACGTGGCCCAAGAAGGCTACGCTGTCTTGCCAGAATTCGCACTTGGAGAATTTAGCGTAGAGTTGATTCTCCCTGAGGGTTTGCAGAGATATGCGTAGGTGCTTCTCATGTTCTTCTTTATTTCGGGAGTAGACTAGGATTTCGTCGATGAACACGATGACGAAGTCATCCAGGTGAGGTCGGAATACTCGATTCATGAGGTCCATGAATATGGCAGGCGCGTTAGTGAGGCCGAAAGGCATTACGGTAAACTCGTAGTGGCCGTAACGTGTCCAGAAGGCCGTTTTCTGGATGTCCGGTTTGGCCACTTGGATCTGGTGATATCCGGATCTTAGGTCGATCTTCGAGAACACCCCTGCCCTTTGAGTTGGTCGAATAAGTCATCTATTCGGGGAAGGGGGTACTTATTCTTTATAGTAACTTGGTTGAGTTCTCGGTAGTCGATGCACAGGCGCATGCTCCCATCCTTCTTCTTAACGAATAGTACCGGTGCTCCCCATGGGGAGGTGCTGGGCCGAATGTAACCCTTATCTAGCAGTTCTTGGAGTTGTGTTTTCAGTTCCTTCATTTCCTTTGGTGCTAGCCGGTAGGGTGGTTTAGAGATTGGGGCGGCGCCCGGCATGAGGTCTATGGTGAACTCGACCTCTCTGGTCGGGGGTGCCCCGGGAATCTCGTCCGGGAAGACGTCGGTGAACTCGTTCACCACTGGGATGGCTTGTGGTTCGGGTGTTTTGGCGTTGAGGTCTTCGACTGAGCATAAGAAGGCCTCCTTTCCTTGGCCCAGATACTTCTTAATTTTCATCATGTTTATCAGCTTGATCCCTGGATCCTGGCGGGCACTGCGGTACGACACCCTCTTACCGTTTGGCCCTCGTAGGACCACTTTCTGCTCTCCGCACAGGATTTGCGCTTAGAACTTCCCTAGCCAATCCATGCCCAAGATTACTTGCATCCCATCCAATTGAAACTGGATCAGGTTACTGGGAAATTCCACTCCCTGAATGGTGATCATTACATGCTCGTACATGCGATCACATTTTATGACCTCGCCTGAGGCCACCTTGACTTGGAGTCGGACCTTGGTGGTGGCGTTAAGACCGAGCTGGGCGGCGAACTCGGTTGCTATAAACGAGTTGGTAGCCCCTGAGTCGAATAATATGACAGCTGGGGTGGCGTGCACTAGGAAGGTTCCGGAGACTATGTTGCTATCTCCGATCCTGGCCTTGCTTAGGGTGAGGATTCTCCCCCGGGTAGTCGGCGCGATGGTTTGGTCAAGTGGGACGGTTTTGAGGTTCTTAGCTTCCTTGGCGAGAATTGGACGACTTCCTCCAGGTTTCCTTTTATACCCCAGTTGCATCCCTGGAGGCGGGTCCGCTACCTGTTGTAGCTGACATGCCTTGGCATAGGCCTCTCCGAGGGTCTTTGGTTCCTGGGCGGCCAAGGACCTCTGGTGTTCGGGCTTAAGGCCCGTTAGGAATTTCCCGACCTTGATCCCTTCGGTGGGTACTAGCTCGGGGGCGAGGCGAGCCAGTTGGCAGAATCGTCGGTAGTATTCTGAGACCGGGGCCGTCCCCTGTCTTAGATTGAGGAATTCCTCGCACATGGCGGCCTTCAGGTGGTTGGGGTAGAACTGTTCTCGTAACTGCGTCTTTAAGTTCTCCCAGTTGAATCCGGGGTCTTGCTCGTACGTAGGCCCCACGCGGGCCCACCAGTTGTCGGCCTCGTGCTTGAAATAGAAGGAGGCTATCCTGACCCGGTGGCGTTCGGGGCATTGGGTCGCCCTGAACACCTTGTCGAATGTCTCAATCCATTCCTCGAGGGTTGTGGGGTCTTCGTCTCCCGAGAGGGTGGGTGGTTGATGTGCCGAGACTTGGTGGTGGATTTCCAAGTTCTCGTCTGTTGGCAGAGGTTGGGGTACGATAGTACTTAGTGCCTGGGCAATTTGGGTCAGGCGTTGTAGGGCTTGAGTCAAGATTTCTTGAGAGGGGTGTCCCGGTGCTCCTGACTGTTTCTTCTTGGGTGCCATTCCTGGCGATTAAAGGTCGATATTATTTTGTGTTTCAATCTTGATATAATAAGCGGGGAAGGGATTCCTAATATTAGAGAGGGATAAAGTGAGAGGAGGTTATGTGTAGGTTTCACAATCTCACCGCGCGTCCTAAGATTCCTGAGTCCTATGTTCCTAAATATCTAGAGTTCAAGCTTAATGTCCTAAAGTCCGGTCTTAAGAGTCTTTCCTAGGGTCAAACTTAGGCTCTGATACCAACTGTAACACCCCTGATTTTTAAGACATTTAAAACTTAATAATAAAGGTAATATCTCATTAAATCCCAAAGCGTAACATAAGTGTACGGGGTGCTATGCCACACCTGGGCTAGAGAACCCAGGTGCACAGGCTGTCTAACTACTATCCTCTGAAATATAAATGCATAACATGGCACGCAGGCCGAAAGGGAAACTATACTACTTCTACGCTCCAGTTCTAGCGCGCTCCAGTGCTCTAATCCGTTGTGCCTGAAAGCCAAATATATCTGTTCAGCGAAAGATGCTGGTAACCCACACCAACGCGTTGAAATGCAATACATATAGATATACGAAAACCATTTTGAGCATGAAGATATATCCTACGAACTCTAGCTTTTAAAACCAGGAATGACCCGACAGATAAGGCTAGACACAAGCAACAGTTATAACAGTCATATGCAGTTCGCAATAGATAAGGCAGATAAGGCAAGGCATAAACAGTGATCACCACCCATCATAATCAATCCCCAACCTAAATCCCACAGTCACATTTCTCCAAGACACCCATAATCACAGCTCATCCATATCACAACACATAGCACACTTTGTTGGCGCCACAGGACCAATCGCATGCCCATACATGAGGGTCAGCGCATATAGCTCTGACACGGCCCCGCAGCACCCTGCCCCGTATCGCAACACGGAGGGGTCGATCGCAACCGACCGATGAACCGCAGCTCATCATAGTGTTTGATCGCAACCAAACAGTGGACCGCAGCCCAAGAGAGTGTGTTACCTGACTGTAGCCAGGAATTCCCATCTGACTACAGCCAGCTTCTGAACCGCAGCTCAGGAAAATGTCATCTGTTTGCAGCCAGGAATTCCCATCTGACTACAACCAGCTTCTGGACCGCAGCCCAGGATACCGTCGTCCGACTATAGCCAGGAATTCCCATCTGACTGTAGCCGGCTTCTGAACCGCAGCTCAGGATAACCAATCCGATCGCAACCGAATTGGGGCAACACGCACACATAACACATAGCAAGCACATGCAGCCCACATTACACATTGGGAAGGGGGATAAAGCGTATAACAAAACCTATGCGTGATCCACCACATACTAAGAATAGTCCTAAGGGGTTCATACTTCTTCCACCTTGGTCAACGGGATACCAATTCAACTAGCATGCAATATAATAGACTCATAAACCTACGAACGGTACCCGAAATGTCAAACTAGACATAGGCACGACAAACGGGGTCCGTTGGGACACCACGGGGATCGGGGAAACATCAAACGGGGAAGCCGGGGTCCCGAGGGGGGGAAAATTCCAGCGGGTAGCCGGTGGGTGGGGGTCCACCCGCCGGCTGCCCGCCGGACAATACTGTTCCGGGCAGCGGGTCGCCGGCGGGCAGCTGCCCGCCCGCCTGCTGCCCGCTGCCGGAACAGTGTTCTCGGCCGTGGGTAGGTGGCGGGTCCCCTACCCCCCACTGACTCTTTCATCAAGTTTTCATCCCGGGAACCGTTGTGGAACCCGAAACCATGCTTAGACACTTTTCAACGTAATTAACGACAACACATAGACAATTAACGGATCAAATACGATAAACGAACGGCACATAACCTATCATGCTTTTCTAATCATAATCCACACCCAAACATGTGATTTCCCCACCCGATAACCCAAGAATAATAACATACGATACAACCTAGGGTTCTAATTATTTTTATATCAACAAGAATGCGATTCATCTTCTAATTGCAAGATTCGATAAGAATAACACATAAACATCGAGGATGCCAATTAATCACCAAGAACATCATAATCATCAAGAACAACACATAATCATCAAAATCCCAATTAATCATCAAGAACATCCTAATTATCAAGAAACTCCCAATATCAAGATTATCAAGATTCCCCATGGAATCCTCAAATCAACATCAATAATAATTACCATAATTTCGCCATTCCCAATAATATGGGGGAAACCCTAAGGGGAAATCATAGCTATGAAAATAGGTTTTGTTGAGACGTGGGTTACCTCTTAGCCTTAATTAATTCCTTGGCTATGAAGGATCTTTCTTTAAGCTTTCTTGCTTTCTTGATTTCTTCTAAGGGGATTCTTGGAGCTCTCCTGGGGTGATGGGCGTTTATGCGTGTGGGAGGGGGTTTTAGGTGCTCCCTAAGTTCCCTATTTATAGATCCAAGGGTTTATTTAGAGTTTATTCCTATTGGGTTTAGGGGTTGGGTTTATATAATTGGGCCCATGGGCTATGGTGGTCTTTTTCCCTAATTAACCATTATAATTTATTCTTTCTCCTGGGTTATTAATTAATTAATTAATTAATCAGTTGGTTTTAGGGTCCGTAACACGGGGTGTTACATGTGCGCCGATGTAGTTAGATTGACGTTTTGGGATAGATGTACACACTTGTAGATTGTTTTCCGTAGCGTTTACCGTGTTTGGTAGACGTGGCGTGACACCCCAATGGATTTCCTTTTATCCAGTTTCGTTTTTATCTTTCGCTGTGCTAGTTTTGTCGCTTAATCTGCATGTGTTAAGGCTTTTATATAGGTCTTGTTTGGGGGGTGTTACAAAGATACCCTCGGGAAAGGAAAGATCTTGCCTAACGGCCCCAATCCTGACCAGTCATCCCACCAAAAATTCACTCGGCCTTGGAACAAGCGCCACGTCAGGACCGGCTCTACCTCATCGCGAATTGCAAGCATTCGCCTCCAAGTGTGCGAATCAAAATACCGGGACACCTTTGCAACTGG
Organism: Ipomoea nil; assembly: GCF_001879475.1. Lineage (NCBI taxonomy): Eukaryota > Viridiplantae > Streptophyta > Magnoliopsida > Solanales > Convolvulaceae > Ipomoea > Ipomoea nil. The sequence goes on along the minus strand of NW_017617269.1, from coordinate 223,004 downwards.
GTGAACTCGTGTACAATACTTGGCTCTCATAAAATCTAACCACAAGGTGTGTTCCGTACGAAAGTTCCACCACAATTTCGCACTAGCTGCTCGAACCATCAATTCCAGGTCCAGGAAGCCAACTCCCCCTTCCTTCTTAGGCAAGGACAGTGTTTTCCACGAACTCCAATGGTACTGGGCTCCCCCTAATTGCTTCCAAAAAAAAGCTTGCAAAACACCGTTCCAAGTCTCGAACGACTTGCTCGGGCGGCGCACAGGCTACAAATAAGTGTAGTGGTATAGCCTGCAATACTGATGATATCAAGGCTGCCTTCCCCCCTTTTGATAATAGTCGTCGTTGCCAACTAAAACATTTAGCTTTAACCTTATCAATCGCAGAGGCAAAATAAATGCATTTCTTGCGGCCTATGTATATCGGGAACCCAAGATACGTAAAGGGGAAAACATTATGCACATACCTGGTTTCCCTGCGAACTTCATCAATTACTCGGATCGGGGTACGAGGATGCATATAAAACGCACTCTTCAGGAAACTCACCAACTGCCCCGATATCTCCTCATAATCTTTTAGTGCTGAGATGAACTTTGTGATTGCCCCTAGCCTAGCAGTGCTAAAAATGATCACATCGTCTACATAAGCCAAGTGATGAATATGTGGTGTACCCAGCGGTTGAGTAAACCAAGGCACCGTGTAATCATCATAGACTCGGGCTAAATAGACGGAGAGAACCTCCGCCGCAATAACAAATAAGGTCGGGGATAACGGATCCCCTTGCCTAAGCCCTCTTGTCGATGTAAAAAAACCCTCCTTTATGCCGTTCACAATTACAGAGTACCAAACATTTGACACCGCACGAAATACCAAATCAATCCAAACCTCACTGAATCCCAGACGACGCATTACTGCCGTAAAAAAGAACCAAGAGACTCGGTCATATGCCTTTGCCATGTCGAGCTTGAGTACTATATCCTTGTTTTGTAGGTTAAGCCCGTGGCACATCTCTGAGGCCAAGAGCACATTATCCGTAATAGAACGCCCAGCCACAAAGCCGCTCTGCTGTGGCGACAGCACACGCGGCAGTATCGTGGCCATTCGAACAACCATGAGCTTCGTGACCACCTTGCTACTGAAATTACAAAGGCTGATTGGCCTATAATCCGCGAAGGTCCCAGGACTCGGTTTTTTCGACAACAAGACGATGGATGTATGTGTGATAGCCTTCGTAAATTCCCTTCCAGCAAAATAGCTTCGGACCATCGCAATTACATCATCCTGGATGATGTTCCAACAAGCCTTGTAGAAAGCTCCGGAAAAACCATCGGGACCTGCCGCACTTGTAGAACTCATCTGCATTACCACTTCCTTCACTTCTTCTACCTCTGGGACAACCGTCAGTAGATCATTGTCATCATCCATGACCAGTCGTGGGATACAACCCAGCCTAGCAAGATCAAACCCACCCACTTCCGTCGTAAACATGCGCTCAAAAAAGGACACTGCCTACTGGGCTATCCCTTGTCTATCTTCCAGCCAGACCCCGTCATCATCTTTAACTCGATGGCTATAAAGTTTGTGTCTACGCTCCTTAACAATTGCATGAAAATACCGGGAATTTCTATCACCCTCTTGTACCTCTGTTACGCGTGCCTTTTGCTGCCAGAACTCTTCTTCTATCGCTATCTGCCTCTTCAGCAAAGCAACCCCTTTTTGATATTCAATTAACGCCCGCTCATCTTCCGGGCGTTGCTGCAGCACCGCCTCTAGATTCTGGACAGTATCCTCATATTCCCGCAGTTTAGCAAATATGTCCCAAAACACCGTTCTGCTCCATCTACTTAGGACTTTAGCCAGCCTCTTTAGCTTTGTGGCCAATACAAACATCGGTATTCCGTCGGCCGGAGCTTGCCAACTATCATGCACAACGTTCTGAAAGTCATCATGCTTGACCCAGATGTTCAGAAAGACCAAATGTTTTTGCACCACCTGCGTGGTGAGTAAATCGCAAGTAACTAAGAGTGGGCTATGGTCCGACGTGGCTTTGGATAGATGCCGTACAGACGTTTTGAAGACCGACTCCCACTCGGAAGTGTAGAGACATCGATCTAAACGCATCCATATGGCCGCCTCCCCATGTCGCCCATTCCACCAAGTGTAACGAGAACCATAGTAAGTTGCCTCCACCAAGCCACACGTACTGGCACACTCACAGAAATCCACAGTCTTCCTATGAGAGTAAGGAAAACCACCCATTTTCTCGTCCACACTCATTAGACAATTGAAATCGCCCATTACTGACCATGGAACCCCCCCTGGGATCGTGGGGCAAACCGCCTTCAGCTCATCCCACAATGGGCCCCGAAGAGATTCCCTGGTTTTGGCATAAACAAAGGATAGCCAAAACGGTGTGAGTATAGTGGAGTGAGCACAAGAGATAGAGATACACTGCTCCATTTGACTCTCTATGCGTATGGTTAGATCGTTATTCTAAAACAACCATATTTTATTCCCTGACCCGTACGCATTATCAAAATTGAACTTTATTTTAAAAGACTCGGGCCTATCAGCCGTATAGGCATTATCATATTTACAAGGCTCAATTAGACATAGAATAAAAGGCGAATGAGACCTAAGTAAGATGCGGGTCCTGCCAGCTGAACCCTGTGAAGCCACCCCCCTCACATTCCATACAAGAACCTTCATTAGAAACCCGCGTGAGAAGGTGCGTTAGCCGATGGGCAAAACCCCTTTTCCGTGCAGTCCATGGGGTTACCCGCTGGCACATCACCCCTCCGACCTGTATCTGCTCCGGGGTCAGTCTCAAACCCCGAAGCCCATGCAGGCTGGTGCTCTCGCCGAGGGACATCACTATCTGAAAGAGGAGAGGCTGCCTGTTGATGGCCCCCAACAGTTTCTAACGTAGACAGCGTGTCAAGCCCCCCACTAGCCACGTGGGCTTTTGGGACACATTTAGGATCTCCCCGTTCCGCGGCATCCAGAAGTGAGGCCAGCAGGTCATCCCCCGCGTCACCAAGCGCTTGCAGCGGACCAAACCCATTACCTGTGGGCACCAATAACGACGTATCGACGCCAGTAGTGCCCCGAGCGTGCCACACGACTGTGCTAGGACTAACCCCCGGGTCCGTGTCCATAGTGACCGGGGCCTTACCTTTCAACTGCCTCATCATATGTCTATAGTTCTTCCTCTGCCTATTAGTCATACCGTCTAGGCTTGCAGTCCCCAACCCCTGCACTTTCTCTGCTACACCTGTAGGGTCCTCACTTGCCATTCTAAGAGGATTATGATACACCTCCCACATATTAGACAACCCCGCAAACCCCTTAGTGACCTGGGTTACTGGGATTGTATTCGGGGGATCGCCGCCTGACTGCACCGAGGCATTAACATTGGGTACCGGCGGGCGTTGGTTTTGTGAACCACCACCCATCCGGCATACCGTCTCCAAATGCCCTTGTTTTTTGCAAGTTAAACAGTATGGTGGCACCCGCTCATACTCAATTACCTGCCAGAAACCATAGGCCACAAAGTACCCAATCGAATAAACATCTTATGTCGTAGAGGCTTCAACAGGTCCACTTCCACTTTCACCCTTGCCACATTGGGACGGGTGAACTTGGTTGTAGCCGTGTCAACATGCAGGAACCTCCCTATCGGTTTAACAATTTGTCTGAGACAAAGCTCAGAGAAGCAATTGGCCTTTAAATTGGGCAAAAGAACCCATACTGGAGCCAACGACGTCTCGAACCTCGTATCAAAATCCATTGTCCACCTAAATATTCTCATAGGGCAACTCCCATTAAACAGAATCTGACCCTTTACCAAAATGTTAATGCAATCCTCTGGAGACGAGAAAGCAAGGAACACATGGCGTGGGTCGACTAAGCCAATTTCAACAGTACCTTTCAACTTAAAGGACTTGGCAATGATCTATCTTATAACCGGGATAGATGGTCTACCATGGGAGAACTTGCCAACAAGAGTATCCTCTATCTTGTTCATTTGCTGTACCTCCATGTCATCAAAAGTTATACAAGCCTCCCCATTATGCATTTCCACCAGCTTCTCAGAAATTACTGGTCCAGACGCAGGAGCAATACTAGCCGCAGAGGCTGGTAAGCCCAAGGCAATAAGCACTCGAGAGTAAGCCATACGTGGTGGTTGCATAATATTAACATCCGGGAGTGTCGTGTGTATACCCCCCCTTTAGAGGTGTTGGGCTCGGAGAGGCGCGCCCAAACACTTGCCTGTGTGGGCCCGCGAGCCCCACCTTGGGATGGCATTCCTCCTAGCGCAGCGCTGGCTTGATTTAAACTAGTAGATTGGCCACCTGACACGTGAGTGGTCGTCACTATAGTACTATCAATCACAGTGTTGGCCATGTCACATGTTGCATGGTGCACGGTCCTAATAGCCTCTTTTGGCCCGGTGACCCTAATATTGTGGTCACCTTTCAAAAAAGGAACACGTTTGATCCGCGAGACCATGTGTTGTTCACCCCGTGTGTAATTGGCGTTAAGACCAATACTTGTTTCCAGAGGAGTCCTATGACCAGCTGAGTCAACATGAGTCTGCCGATTAGGAGCAATCCCACGACTTCTATGACCAGCTTGCCCGATTAGAGCTTGTCGATTAGAAGGCTGTTGCACTCCTCCAACACTCACATTACAAACCGGAACAAAGGCATTACCTGGAGCATGCGCAGTTTGCTGCGAAAAATTCACACGCTGCAAACTGCCCTCTTCTGTTTTCTAGGCTGAAGACCAGAGGCATTGCAGAAGTAGTTCGATGCTTCCTCCCCTTCGGCCTCCTAATGCGAATGACCTTATAGCGCTTCCCACTCGCAATTGCACCAAGCTGCCGGCTAGCTTTGCCTTGATCGGCGTAAGACATATCCGCGCGCAGTAAATCCCACAGGTCTTCCGGCTTGGTGAGGCACTTAGCCGCTTCTAGGTCTCCCCCAACCATGGCCAGCTTGGCCATCGCCGCCGCATGCGCTTCCCTCTCTGCCGGTGTTGGAGGCAGTGGCGGATTAACGGCACCACATATAGATGTATCGGAGACCCCCAATGGCTGTGATGATCCATCCTCCTCCAGAGGTGATGGCACGAAGGTTTGATTGGTGCCCCTCATGCTAGCCTGAGATACGCCATCGACCGACGGCAAAGCCAACACCTCAGCCTCAGTTTCGGCCACCTCCCGCACTGCATCCGTCCCAAAGCTTGCATTTGCTGTACTGGAAACAACCACGCCATCATTGCCTGTGGAGGTCTGGTGGCCATCCGAAGCCCTAGCAGGGATATTTGACTGCTCCACGACATTGTGGAGAGTCCCGTCCACATGGGGGTCTTGAAGAGGTGTTTCCCGGCCGTCACATGCTCCAGAACTGGTGGCAGCCTTGGCCTTCATAGGCTCTCGCCGATCGCGTTTCTTTATGAACGCATCAGAACGAGGCAACGGTTCACCCGCATGGAGGCATCTAAGTGCCGTAGGAGATAAGCCATAGCCCTCCCGTCGCAGAGCTGCGGAGAGCTGTCGAGCATGGTTGACCACCGCGTCGGGTGGTCTACTACCCATGGTTGAACGCCGGACGCCGGACGCCGGCGCCGGGCGGGGATTAATTGCGTTCGTGTGGCGAGAAAACTCGTCTATCGTCAGTGCAAAATTCGCGTCTCACACACTTATCGCTTCATTTACACTATACGCTTACTCATTTCCCATTTTTTAGGTTTTCTAATTATAATTGAAATAGAATATTTACCATCGAGGACGAATCCTTTTCAAGTACCAAGAATGCTATCAAAATAATATAATTAATTATTTAGATTAATAGGCCCGTCTCGCCCCTACTTAGGTAGGGGGCGGGTTTCGAAAATACAGGACCGTTTAGGAGCGGGCTTTTTTTTTTTTGCCCGCCCCACTTAGGATCGCGGGCTTGGCGGGGTGGGTCGCGGGCTGCCCGCCATTATTTTATTTTATTTTATATAAAATATTTTTTTTTATAAAATATGAACTTTAAAATTATTGTTATGTGTAATGTTTTTGTACTTTGAAGTTGTGACTAGTTTGATATTTGATGAATTATGAACTTTGAACTTTATGTAATATTTAATGTTTGATTATTATGTTTTATGTGAGTTATGACTTATGTATCAATTTATTTTAATTAGTTTGATGTTTGATGAACAATTTTTTTTTTTTTAAAAGAGGGGGTTTGGGTGGGGGCCCGCCTAACCCGCGGGCCACTAGCAGGGCGGTCTGGGCCTGCCAAACCCAGGACCGTTTAGGAGCGGGTTTTTTAAGCCCGCCCCGCCTGGCCAGCCCGTATTGACAACACTATCCGTGGGTGTGTGCGTTTGTGTTACATGGCGTGTGCATGGCGTGTTTTTTTGTGCATTGGTGTGGTATGGCGTGTGCATTGGTCTGGTATGGCTTATGCATTAGTCTGGTATGACGTGTGCTTTGGTGTGCGCGTTGCGTCTTTCATGTGTGTGCGTGAGTTTGTTTTCATTTTGGCTGGTGCAAGTTTATTGGAAATGCACAACGAATAAGCCCAAGGACATGAATAGGCTTTTTGTATAGACATTTGCATTTTCAAGTAGATAGAAAGTGCATAGTAGAGATCATATTGTGCGTTTCGTTGTTTTTTTATTTTATTTTATTTGTTGCGTAGGTGTGGGCAGTAATTAGTTGTCTCATATGCGTTTGTCTAGTTGTTTGTGCAGACAACATTGTGGTGTGTGCGTAACACTCCTCTGTGCACGATTTTTTTGTTGTATATCTCTTACTAAAAAATAATTACTACTTATTACCATTAATATTCTCTCTATTATTATGCTAAAGATTTCCATTTAATTCTACCCAAAATTAACACACTACTAGAATTACTTTTTAACCCTTCTGATTATAATGTCCTTAATTACTTCATATTTTTCATTCAATCCCAACCATCAATTAGGAATGTATTAATGGATGGGATGAGATCTCATGATCTCAATTAACATGGGGTCTCATGGGATCCACACTATATATATATATATATATATATATATATATATATATATATATATATATATATATATATATATATATATATATATGTATGTATGTATGTATGTATGTATGTATGTATGTATGTATGTATGTATACTAGGACTATGTGGTCTAATGGTATCCGGGTTGGATTTTCATTTGGAAGATTATGAGTTCGAGCCTCAGTGGAGACGTTATTGATTCTTTGTGTTTCAGTAGGTTGAGAAAGTATATGAACAGATACTACAATGTAATAGAACCAGTAGCTTTAAAAAAAAAATATGTACGCATACAGTGTTAAAAAATACACCAGAATGAAATGCCAAAAAATGGACCACAAAAAAAAAAAATACACCACATATATAGTGTATTTATGAACACTGTGTGGTGCATTTATGCATACCTAATGGTCTATGCCGCACTGACCGCACGGGAAGACCTGACCTCACAGGAACCTGACCCTATATATATATATATATATATATATATATATATATATATATATATATATATATATATATATATATAGTTCAGTTTGGGTGCGGTCGCGCTTTCCCGTGCGGTCAGTGCGGCCACACTAATAGTTATGCAAATATACACCATCAACGTTAGGAAATGCACAAAAAAAACGCACAAATGAGGTACGCATCACCAAAGACACATCATTAGGTATGAATAATACATACTACATAGTGTTCGGAAATGCACCATTAGGTGTTGGGAGTTATACGGTGTATTTTTTTTGGGTATCAAAGCCCCAGGTTGGTTCATTGATATATCTTTATTGTATCATTTATGTTAGAACACATTCTGGTAAAGTTATTGTACATGTACGATACTATTTGAATATATTTGTAAGACCCCGTGTTACAACCTCTAACCCAAACTAATTATTTAATTACTTACCCTTAAAAGAGAATTGAATTCCCTTAATTAATTAAGAAGGGTCCACCATGGATCATGGACCCTTATCCCTAAACCAAACCCTTAGTCCTATAAGGAATAGAATAAGTAAATCCATACCATTTAAACCCAAGTTAGGACTCTTAGATATATATAAGGACATAGGAGTCACCTACAATTCACACCACAATAGATTCCACTACACAAGAATTCCCAAGAATTCCCCTATCACCAAACGTAAGAGATATCACGAAGAGGAGATCTTAGAGAAAGAACCTTAGTAGCCAAGGATTCTAATTATAGCTAAGAGGTAACCCATGTCTCAACAAAACCTATTTTCCTTGCTATAATCTCCTTCATTGGCTCCTTCGATATATGATTCTGTGTTTGCATCTTGATAAGGTTTTTCTTGAGATTGATATGATGATTAAGAGATAATCTTGATCTTTATGAGATGATCTTGATGTTTATATGCTAATCTTGATACTTATGTGAAAATCTTGATGTTCTTGATTCTAAGATAAATTATATAAATGATCTTGTGTTTTAATTATGACTAGAGCCCTAGGGTTAAAGCGTGGATTTCGTATTGTGTTATTCTTGGTATGTTTGGGTGGGATTTTGCATGATTGGGTATTGAGTCTTGGCATGTTTAGGAGTCGTGTTAGGATGTATTTAATGTGATTCTTGGTTTTAATCCATTACTTGATTACGTGCTGTTGTCGTTTGCGTTTAAATGTGTCTGGACATGGTTTCGAGTTCCACGAGGAATCCCGGGACTGAATTATTACATAAAAGTCAGTGGGGGTAGGTGGGGGCAGGGGTACCCGCCACCTACCTGCTGCCCCATGAGGCTGCCTGGCAGCGGACAGCCGGCGGGTAGTCGACTGCCCGCCGGGCACCCGCTGCATCGTGATGTGCCGCCGGTGGGCAGCCGGCTGCTGGCCCTACACTCGCCGGCCACCCGCTGGAATCCCAGTGTGGAACGTGGTGGTTTTCCCGGTTTGATGTTTCCCCGTGTCCCGTTGTGTCCCATCGGACCCCGTTTGTCGTGCCTAAGTCTAGTTTGATGTTTCGGGTACCGTTCATAGGAGAAGAGAGTCTTGTGTATTGCATGCTAGTCAAATTGGTACCCCATTAACCTAGGAGAAAGGTGCATGAACCCCTTAGGCGTATCTCTAGTAATGTGGTTGACCACGCATAAGTTATATATGTATGATTTCCCCCCCCCCCCCCCCCCCCCCCCTATTGTGTTAATGTGGGCAGCATGTGCTTGGCTATGTGTCATTTGTGCATGATACCCCAATTGGTTGCGATCAATTGGCTATACAGGCATTTGGATGGGTTGAGAACCATCGGCTGTTAACCCGGCCGGTTGCGATCGGACGGGTATATAAATATATATAGGGCTGCGGGCCATAATCTGGTTGCGATCAGATATACATACTATTCGGGCTGTGGTCCACCGTTTGGTTGCGATCAAACGTTATAAATGAGATGCGGTTCATCGATTGGTTGCGATCAATCCCCTTGTGTTATTGTACAAGGCAGGGTGCTTCGGGGCCATGTCAGAGCTATATGCGCTGACCCTCATGTATGGGCATGCGATTGGTCCTGCGGCACCACCAAAAGTGTATACGTGGTTGAAGTAGTGATTGAATACTGATACGATTGATATGAAAGAGTCTTGTGACCTTAGGGTGTATGCTAGTATCTTTATATGCGTGATTATATCTGATGAATGTGCCTACCTTGACTTGTTGAGTCCATTCTCGATTTTAAATCTGAGTTTCATAAGTATATATGTATTCTGGCTTAAAAATGGTTTTCCACATATAATCTACCTATATTGTATTTTAACGCATTGGAGTGGGTTACCAGCATTATTCGCTGAACAGATATATTTGGCTTTCAGGCACAGATGTGTAGCTCCGGAGCGCGCTAGAGGACCCGAGGCTTAGTTAGTGTAGTTCCTTTGCGGCCTACGTGCCATGATGATGTACTTGACATTGATTCGAGGATTTCTGATGTTTAGATAGTTTAGCCTGTGCATCTGAGTTCTCCAGCTCAGATGTGGCATAGCAACCCAACACTTATGTTTAGTTATGCCCTGTTTCGAGATTTAGTGATAGAATTGCCTTTATTTCATAAGCATTCAATGTTTTAAATTTTAGGGGTGTTACAGTTGGTATCAGAGCCTAAGTTTGACCCTAGGATAAGACTCTTAAGACAAGACTTTAGGACATTAGGCCTGAACTCTAGGAATTTAGGGACTTAGATTTCAGGAAACTTAGGATGCGCGGTGAGATTGTGGGTTTACCTATCATTACATACCTAAGTTTCCCCTCACTCTATTCTGCACTTAATTTAAGAATTTCCCCCTACGCTTATCGCATCAAGGTAAGGGTGCAACCCACCGTTACGATAAATATTGGCCCTGTAGACCGTCACCATGGCACCAACAAGAAGCCAGTCAAGGACTCCCGAACCCTCCACTCACGAATCTCTAGCTCAGAATCTACAACAACTGACACATGTCGCCCAGGCACTAAGCGACGCAGTCCTCCGTAACAACAACCGACCACTGCCCCCACTAAATGGAAACTCAGATGTCACTCGACAAGTTTCGAACCATCGACCACCCACCTTCTCAGGGGAAGAGGACCCCACGATCCTCGAAGAATGGATCGGAACCTTCGACAAAATCCTCGGGTTAGTGGAGTGCCCAGATGAACGCGGCGTAGAGATAGCCTCATTCTACTTCGGACACGAAGCTTATCTTTGGTGGATCCACGAAGGACCCACTTATAGGCAAGAACCGGGGTTCAACTGGGAATGCCTAAAAACACGACTACGAGAACGGTTCTACCCTGCGCACGTAAGGGCAATTATGTACGAGGAATTTCTCCACCTAAAACAAGGGATGGCCACCGTCATTGAATACCACAAACGATTCCTCGAGCTGGCTCGTTTTGCACCCGAATTATTTCTAACAGAGACAACCAAGATAGAGAAGTTTGTGTCAGGCCTCAACTTCGAAGCCCGAAAGGCCCTAATCGTAAGCAGGCCCCGAACCCTTAACGAAGCCTACACCAGCGCCGCCGACCTCTATCAAATCCAACTACTACAATGGGGAGTCTATGAACAGATCCGTAAAAGAAACACAGGAGGCAGAGCGCCACCTGTAAAAAGGACTAGAACCGACCCTAACACGAGGCCGGTCAACCCAACTAGCCAAGGGCCGCCCATGAGAAACAATGAAGTAAATACCAGACCATTCCTTTGTGGAAGATGCAACAAGGAACATAGAGGTAAGGACTGCCTGGGGAACCCCTGGCAATGCTTCAACTGCGGGGGAGAAGGACACTTGTCCTTCCAGTGCACTCAACCCCCAAACTCATGCCCTATGATCATGGGCCAACAAGGTGGTGCAAACAACCAAGGGAGTTACGGTACCCCCGGAAAGGTATTTGTCATGAGCAGCACCCAGGCTGATCTTGAAAACGAGGGTAACTTCGACACGGAAAACGTGGCCCTAGGGGACGAGGATCCTGCTAATCAATCAGAAGAAAATCTGGGAGAAGAATTCTGCTTAGGTTGATTTGGGAACCCCTGTAAACCACCCTCTTAGTAAAATCTATTGTTTAGTTTAGCTATTTTGGAATTTTTATAAATAAAAGACAAAGTCAATTAAATCTGAAAAGGAGGACTAACATCCCCGAGTCACAAAACCCAACACACGGTGAAGGTGCACAACAAGAAGAATTAATGCTACCAATAGGAATGGAACCCTGGACCTCTCACTTACAAGACCAAAACCTTAACCACTAGGCTATGAGTATTTCTTAAAACCTCATGGGAACACTCCCTTCTTAAACCCCTCCAAATCCCTAAAACCCACAAAATCCCCAAATCAAAAACCCTTCTTCTTCTTCCTCCCACACTATCTCTCTCTCTCTACCCCATCCACGCCGCCAAGAGACACCCCGTCGCACACCACCAACAGCCGGAGACCCGTCGCCGCCGTTACACCAGCCGACGACCCCAACGCGACGCCGTCCCCCACCGCGACCTGACCGCACGTCACCACGACCGGCGCTAGCCTCCCAGTCGCTCGCCCGGCCAACCCCCACTGCCGCACACCACCTCCGGCTCCACCAAGGTCAGACGCACCCTCGTCGCCGACCCCCAATCGTCACCGAAGTCGAGCCACGCCACCACCTTCGTCACCGAAGAACCTCGTCGAAAAACGTCAAACCGCACTACCACCGCTTCTTGGAAAATCTACAATGCTGAAAAAACCCGTTGGTACCCGAACCCCAGAATGGAACAACACCGACTACACAGTGATCAGAGGTAAAGCCCTCGAACCCGATCAATTCTCTCCGGAGTTGGTCGATATGCTTAATTTCCAAGGGCTTTTGGATACCTATCTCACGATTAAAGGAGATACGTATCCCGAGTTGGTAAAGGAGTTCTATTTCCACTTGATAGCCCCAAACGAGGGGACAAGTTAGAAGTCACCACTAAGGTCCGGGGCAAAGAAATAGTGCTCTCCGAGGGCCGCTTGGCCAAACTCCTGGAGCTGACCACCACGGGTGTGTCAGACTATAGCCGAAAAGCATGGATCGGTACCCAAGGCACGGGGTACAAGGATTACCTCGGGTACCTACTAGGAAAGGAAGATGGCTTCACTTCGGCCACCCGGCCAAACAGGAAATGGCTAACCGCTGAACAAAAGTTGCTAGTGATGATTATAACTGACAGCTTGTTGCCTACGAACAACAAGAGCAAGGACGTGGGGTGCTTAGAGTGCACCTTTGCCTATTTTCTTAAGCATAAGGTGGAGTTCAATTTGCCCGCCCTTATGTTGAAGCACATGGAATTCTGCAAATCTAGCAACCGACTTAGTTTGCCCTACGGGATGATCCTAAGTTGGATCATGGAAAGAAAAGGGGTGGACCCCAGATTTTCAAGACTTTTAAAACTTATATAATAAAGATAGAATCTCATTAAATCCCAAAATACGATACAGAGGGTACAGGGTGCTATGCCACAACCGAGCTAGAGAACTCGGGTGCACAGGCTAAATTCTAAAACCTCAATCAGTATCAATACTAAATCATGGCACGCAGGCCGAAAGGGAAAACTATCTAAGCTAGGCCCCAAGCTTCTAACGCGCTCCAGTGATCTACTCGTCTGTGCCTGAAAGCCAAATATATCTGTTCAGTGAGAGATGCTGGTAACCCACACCAACGCGTTGAAATACAGTACATATAGATATATATATAGATATACGAAAACCATTTTGAGCATGAAGATATATTCTACGAACTCTAGCTTTTAAAACAGGGATAGACTCCACATATAGGGCTAAGCACAGACAGCAGTTATACCAAGCATATGCAGTTTACAACAGGCAAAACAAATAAGATAGGCACAATTAATAGTCATAACCCAACATATACGATTCCCAATATGGATCCCATAGTCACATCCCCAAGGCACTCATAACAACAACTCCTCCATATCTCATCACATAGCACACTTTGTTGGCGCCACAGGACCAATCGCATGCCCATACATGAGGGTCAGCGCATATAGCTCTGACACGGCCCCGCTACACCCTACCCCGTATCGCAACACGGAGGGTCGATCGCAACCGACCGATGAACCGCAGCTCATCATAGTGTTTGATCGCAACCAAACAGTGGACCGCAGCCCAAGAGTATGTCATCTGACCGCAACCAGGAAATATGAACCGCAGCTCATGTAGAAACGTTTGATTGCAACCAAACGGTGGACCGCAGCCCAAGAGGGTAAATCTGACCGCAGCTCAGGAATAACCGATCCGATCGCAACCGAATTGGGGTATCATGCACACATAACACATAGCAAGCACATGCAACCCACATTAGCACATTGGGATGGGGGAGGAAACGTATAACAAAACCTATGCGTGATCCTTCACGTACTAAGAATAATCCTAAGGGGTTCATACTTCTTTCACCTAGGTCAACGGGATACCAATTCAACTAGCATTTAATATATAAGACTCATACAACGTACGAACGGTACCCGAAATATCAAACTAGACATAGGAACGATAAACAGAGTCCATTGGGACACCACGGGGGTCGGGGGAACATCAAACGGGGAAGCCAAAATCCCGAAGTGGGGTCCAAACCAGCGGGTAGCCGGTGGGTGAGGGATCACCCGCCGGCGATAGCTTATCCGGGCAGCTACCCGCCCGAAGGCTGCCCGCTGCCGGCGTTGCCCAAGAAGGCCGCGGGTAGGTGGCGGGTCCCCTACCCCCACCTACCCCCCACTGACTCTTTTTCACCAAAAACATCCCGGGAACCTTTGTGGAACCCGAAACCATGCTTAGACACTTTCAAACGCAATTGATAACACATGTAGACAATTAACGGATCAAAGATCGATAAACATATGGCACATAACCTATCATGCTTTTCTAAACATAATCAACACCCAATCATGCGAATTCCCACCCAATATACCAAGAATAATTCCATACGATACAACCTAGGGTTCTAATCATTTTTAAATCAACAAGGACACAATTCATCTTCTAATATCAAGATTCGGTAAGAATATCATATAAACATCAAAACATCCTACAATCATCAAGAACATCATATAATCATCAAAAACACCATAATTATCGAGAACCTTTCATCATCAAGATCACCCATGGAATTATCCCATCAATCATCAATAATAATATCACAAATCATCAATACACAATAATATGGGGAAATCCTACGGGGGAAGTCATAGCTATGAAAATAGGTTTTGTTGAGACATGGGTTACCTCTTAGCCTTAATTAATTCCTTGGCTATGAAGGGTCTTTCTTTAAGCTTTCTTGCTTTCTTGATTTCTTCTAAGGGAATTCTTGGAGCTCTTTGGGGTGGTGAGTCGTTTTTCGTGGTGGGGGGTTCTAGGTGCCTCTTAAGTCCCCTATTTATATATTTAGGAGTCCTGGTTAGGAACTAATATTATAGGCTTGCCATTTTTATTCCTTTTGGAACTAAGGATTGGGTTTAGGGATAAGGGCCCATGGACTATGGTGGGGCTTTCCTAATTAATTATTGTGATTTAATTCCTTCTTTTGGGTAATTTGTTAAATGTTTAATTGGTTTTTGGGATCGTAACACGGGGTGTTACACTCTCCCCCCCTTATGAGGGGCTTCGTCCCCGAAGCCCGGTGTGTTAATCCATTCTTTCACCCCTAGGTATCCCGCATCTTGGCCTCCCGGTTAGGAATGTGGCCCCATGTTTTGCCTTAGCTGGGGTAGACTGGATTCCTGGTGGTGTTGTGATAGAAAGGTTTTGGGTCTACCTCGGTCCCCTGCTCCCGAGCTGGACGCCCCGCGAGTGCCCAAGGTGGCCTCGATTGCTGCCACCCTCTGGTCTAGTGCGCGTGTCGTATGGATTAATGACGAGAACCCTTCCTCCATGATTTGGTTTTGTCGGTTGAGCTGTGCGAGTATGCGTTCATTGATTGAGCCCTCGTTTTGCTCCCTTGGGTTCCCTCCTAATCGTGGGTGCACCGACGGGTTAGGTTCGTCATCCCCCTCCTGACCCTCATTTCCCTCCAGGGCTCCACAATCTTGCATGGCCCGTTTGAGTTTCTTGTTGGAGATGTCTAATTGGTCGACTAACTCTCTTCGCTCTTCCTCGGGTTTGAGGCAAATTTCTTCGAGGGTGGGGTAATGTCCTCCCTCAGTGTAGTAGATATCATTGCGGCGTAGGTTCTGGGCATTAAAGACCATGCCATTTGCGATTTTGACCTCGGTGTGGCTTAGGTCCACCCCCTTTTTCTCCATGATCCAACTTAGGATCATCCCGTAGGGCAGGCTAAGTCGGTTGCTTGTTTTGCAAAACTCCATGTGTTTTAGCATGAGGGCCGGCAGGTTGAACTTGATTTTGTGTTTCAAGAAGTAGGCAAAGGTGCACTCTAAATTTCCCACGTCCTTGCTTTTATTGTTCGTGGGCAAGAGGCTATCGGTTACAATCATAACCAATATCTTTTGTTCCGCCGATAACCACTTTCTATTTGGTCGTGTGGCCGAGGTGAATCCTTCCTCTTTCCCGAGTAGGTACCCGAGGTAGTCTTTGTACCCCGTGTTTTGGGTATCAATCCACCCCTTTCGGTCATATTTTGACACACCCGTGGTGGTCAATTTCAAAAGCTTGGTCAACCGGCCTTCAGAGAGTATAATTTCCTTGCCGCGGACCTTGGTGGTGATTTCTAGCTTATCACCCCGTTTGGTGGCTATAAGATATTGATAGAATTCTTTCACCAATTCGGGATACGTATCCCCCTTGATGGTGAGGTACGTATCTAAAAGCCCTTGGTGTTTAAGCATATCAACCAATTCCGGAGAAAATTGGTCGGGTTCAAGGGCTTTACCTCCGATTATGGTGTAATCGGCATTGCTCCATTCCGGGGTACGGGTCCCGAGGGGTTTCTTTGGCATTGTGATGCTTCGCTCGATGGTGTCGTTTTCCGGCGACTTTCCGGCGGGGCTTCGGCGCGTTTTTCCGGCGATCTTTGGCGGTGCGGCCCTGTTGCGAGGGAGGCGGCGACGACCGGACTCCGGTGTTGGCTTGGCGAGGTGGGGCGGTGGTTTTCGGTGGCGTCGGGCAGTGGTGGCAGCGGGTGGAGCTCGGGCAGGTGGCGGGCGGCGCTGGCGTCGCGGGCATCCTCCGGCGGTGAGGTCGGCGTGCGGTGGGGCGCCGTCTGGGCGGTCGATGGCGGCTCCGGCTGTGGGCGGCGGTCGAATGGGGCTGCTGGTTCGGTGTTTGGGGTGGCGGGGAGGTTTGTAGGAGAGGGAAGGGGAGAAAGTGGGGGAGAAGAAGAAGAAGAAGAAGAGGAAGAAGAAGGGTTTTTTGATTTGGGGATTTTGTGGGTTTTAGGGATTTGTAGGGGCTTTAACAAGGGAGTGTTCCCTTAAGGTTTCAAGGAACACCCTTAGCCTAATGGTCAAGACCTTGGTCTTGTGAGTGGGAGGTTAAGAGTTCAATTCCCATTGGTAACACTAGGTTTTTTTTGATGGTGTGGTCCTTGTCTTTTTCCCTCTTTCGTCTTCTAGTGATGGGAGGCTTGGCTTGTTATATAATTTTTTGTTTCATCTTTATAAGCAGGATCGAATTTCGATCGGATCTTTTATTTATAATAATTCCGAAGTAATCTCTAAATAAGTAGTTTACTATAAAGGTGATTACAAGGAATTGCCGATTTATCCTAG
Organism: Ipomoea nil; assembly: GCF_001879475.1. Taxonomy (NCBI): domain Eukaryota; kingdom Viridiplantae; phylum Streptophyta; class Magnoliopsida; order Solanales; family Convolvulaceae; genus Ipomoea; species Ipomoea nil. The sequence goes on along the minus strand of NW_017617269.1, from coordinate 205,776 downwards.
ACATAATTCGTCTTCTTGATTTTCTCCTGCGGGGTTTGCGTGGTCCTCGTCTTCTGGGGTTAGGTTCCCCTCCCCGAGGTTGCTCTCGTTCCCGAGGTCGGCTTGAGTGCGGCTCATGACGAATATTTTCCCGGGAACACCGTAGTTCCCTTGGTGGGCGGTGCCTCCGTGTTGACCTGTGGTGGTGGGGCGTGGCCTTTGGGGTTGGACGCACTGGAAGGCCTTGTGCCCTTCTTCTCCGCAGTTGAAGCATCGCCAGGGATTGCCCATGCAATCTTTCCCTCTATGGCTTTTGTTGCCTTTTGGGCAAGGGAAGCTCCTTGGGTTTGCTTCATTGTTCCCTAGGGACGGTCTTTGGTTGGTCAGGTTGCTTGGTCTTGTGCTGGTTCGTTCCTTGTTCTTTTTACCGGTGGTGCTCCCCCTCCGGTGTTCCTTTTTCGTATCTGTTCCTGAACCCCGCACTGGAGTAGTTGGATCCGATAGAGATTGGCGGCACTGGAGTAAGCCTCGTTGAGTGTCCGAGGTCTGCTTACCACTAGTGCTTTCCGGGCTTCGAAGTTGAGGCCCGAGACGAATCTTTCTATTTTGGTTACTTCGGTGGGGACAAGCTCTGGTGCGAAGCGCGCCAGTTCAAGGAATCGCTTGTGGTATTCCTTGACGGTGGCTGTCCCTTGTTTTAGATGGAGGAATTCTTCGTACATGGATGCCTTTACGTGTGTTGGGTAGAATCATTCTCGTAGTCGTGTTTTGAGGTTTTCCCAATTGAACCCTGGTTTTTGTTGCTAAGCGGGACCCTCGTGGATCCACCAAAGATCGACTTCGTGTCCGAAGTAGAACGAGGCTATCTCTACGCGACGTTCTTCTGGGCATTCCACTATCTCGAGGATTTTGTCGAGGGTCCGGATCCATTCCTCTAGGATCACGGGGTCCTCTTCTCCTGAGAACGTGGGTGGTCGATGATTTGAAACTTGTCGGGCGACGTCTGAGTTCGTGTTTGATGAAGGAGGCGGGGGGCCTGTTGTTGCGAAGAGCTACGTCGCTTAGTGCCTGGGCGACTTGCGTTAGTTGTTGTAGTGTTTGGGTCAGGGGGTCGTGTGTGGTGGGTTCCGGAGTCCTTGATTGTCTTCTGTTGGGTTCCATGCGGTCGTCTTTCTGAGTCAACGTTTATAAGAACATTAAATTAGAGCTTGGCGTCCTTCTTTGACGTGATAAGTGGAGGAAGGTTTTCTTTAGACAAGGAAGGAATGAAGTGAGGGGGTTTATGTGTAGGTTTCACAATCTCACCGCGCGTCCTAAAATTCCCGCGTCCTATGTTCCTAAATACCTAGAGTTCAAGCCTAATGTCCTAAAGTCCGGTTTTAGGAGTCTTGTCCTAGGGTCAAACTTAGGCTCTGATACCAACTGTAACACCCCAGATTTTCAAGACTTTTAAAACTTATATAATAAAGATAGAATCTCATTAAATCCCAAAATACGATACAGAGGGTACAGGGTGCTATGCCACAACCGAGCTAGAGAACTCGGGTGCACAGGCTAAATTCTAAAACCTCAATCAGTATCAATACTAAATCATGGCACGCAGGCCGAAAGGGAAAACTATCTAAGCTACGCCCCAAGTTTCTAACGCGCTCCAGTGATCTACTCGTCTGTGCTTGAAAGCCAAATATATCTGTTCAGCGAGAGATGCTGGTAACCCACACCAACGCGTTGAAATACAGTACATATAGATATATATATAGATATACGAAAACCATTTTGAGCATGAAGATATATTCTACGAACTCTAGCTTTTAAAACAGGGATAGACTCCACATATAGGGCTAAGCACAGACAGCAGTTATACTAAGCATATGCAGTTTACAACAGGCAAGACAGATAAGATAGGCACAATTAATAGTTATAACCCAACATATACGATTCCCAATATGGATCCCATAGTCACATCCCCAAGGCACTCATAACAACAACTCCTCCATATCTCATCACATAGCACACTTTGTTGGCGCCACAGGACCAATCGCATGCCCATACATGAGGGTCAGCGCATATAGCTCTGACACGGCCCCGCAGCACCCTGCCCCGTATCGCAACACGGAGGGATCGATCGCAACCGACCGATGAACCGCAGCTCATCATAGTGTTTGATCGCAACCAAACAGTGGACCGCAGCCCCAGAGTACGTCATCTGACCGCAGCCAGGAAATATGAACTGCAACTCATGTAGAAACGTTTGATCGCAACCAAACGGTGGACCGCAGCCCAAGAGTGTAAATCTGACCGCAGCCACCTTCTGAACCGCAACTCAGGAATAACCGATCCGATCGCAATCGAATTTGGGTATCATGCACACAGAACACATAGCGAGCACATGCAACCCACATTAGCACATTGGGAAGGGGGAGGAAACGTATAACAAAACCTATGCGTGATCCTTCACGTACTAAGAATAATCCTAAGGGGTTCATACTTCTTTCACCTAGGTCAACGGGATACCAATTCAACTAGCATGCAATATATAAGACTCATACAACCTACGAACGGTACTCGAAATATCAAACTAGACATAGGCACGATAGACGGAGTCCGTTGGGACACCACGGGGGTTGGGGGAACATCAAACGGGGAAGCCAAAATCCCGAAGTGGGGTCCAAACCAGCGGGTAGCCGGTGGGTGAGGGATCACTCGCCGGCTGCCCGCCGGCGATAGCTTATCCGGGCAGCGGGTGCCCGGCGGGCGGCTGCCCGCTGCCGGCGTTGCCCAAGAAGGCCGCGGGAAGGTGGCGGGTCCCCTACCCCCACCTACTCCCCACTGACTCTTTTTCACCAAAAACGTCCCGGGAACCTTTGTGGAACCCGAAACCATGCTTAGACACTTTCAAACGCAATTGATAACACATGTAGACAATTAACGGATCAAAGATCGAGAAACATATGACACATAACCTATCATGCTTTTCTAAACATAATCAACACCCAATCATGCGAATTCCCACCCAATATACCAAGAATAATTCCATACGATACAACCTAGGGTTCTAATCATTTTTAAATCAACAAGGACACAATTCATCTTCTAATATCAAGATTCGGTAAGAATATCATATAAACATCAATAACATCCTACAATCATCAAGAACATCATATAATCATCAAGAACGTCATATTATCATCAAGAACACCATAATTATCGAGAACCTTTCATCATCAAGATCACCCATGGAATTATGCCATCAATCATCAATAATAATATCACAAATCATCAATACACAATAATATGGGGAAATCCTACGGGGGAAATCATAGCTATGAAAATAGGTTTTGTTGAGACATGGGTTACCTCTTAGCCTTAACTAATTCCTTGGCTATGAAGGGTATTTCTTTAAGCTTTCTTGCTTTCTTGATTTCTTCTAAGGGAATTCTTGGAGCTCTTTGGGGTGGTGAGTCGTTTATCATGGTGGGGGGTTCTAGGTGCCTCTTAAGTCCCCTATTTATATATTTAGGAGTCCTGGTTAGGAACTAATATTATAGGCTTGCTAATTCTATTTCTTTTGGAACTAAGGATTGGGTTTAGGGATAAGGGCCCATGGACTATGGTGGGGCTTTCCTAATTAATTATTGTTATTTAATTCCTTCTTTTGGGTAATTTGTTAAATGTTTAATTGGTTTTAGGGATCGTAACACGGGGTGTTACAGTATGTTTGGGTGGGATTTTGGATGATCGGGTATTGAGTCTTGGCATATTTAGGAGTCGTGTTAGGATGTATTTAATGTGATTCTTGGTTTTAATCCATTACTTGATTACATGGTGTCGTCGTTTGCGTTTAAATGTGTCTGGACATGGTTTCGGGTTCCACGAGGAATCCCGGGACTGAATTATTACATAAAGGTCAGTGGGGGTAGGTGGGGGCAGGGGTACTCGCCACCTACCCGCTGGCCCATGAGGCCGCCTATCAGCGGGCAGCCGGCGGGCAGGCGACTGCCCGCCGGGCACCCGCTGCCTCGTGATGTCCCGCCGGTGGGTGGCCCTCCACCCGCCGGCCACCCGCTGGAATCCCAGTGTGGAACGTGGTGGTTTTCGCTGTTTGATGTTTCCCCATGTCCCGTGGTGTCCCATCGGAACCCGTTTGTAGTGCCTGAGTCTAGTTTGATGTTTCGGGTACCGTTCATAGGATAAGAGAGTATTGTGTATTGCATGCTAGTCCAATTGGTACCCCATTGACCTAGGAGAAAGGTGCATGAACCCCTTAGGCGTATCTCTAGTAATGTGGTTGACCACGCATAAGTTATATATGTATGATTTCCCCCCCCCCCCCTATCTGTTAATGTGGGCTGCATGTGTTTGGTTATGTGTTATTTGTGCATGATACCCCAATTGGTTGCGATCAATTGGCTATACAAGCAGTTGGATGGGTTGAGAACCATCGGCTGTTAACCCGGCCGATTGCGATCGGACGGGTATATAAATATATATAGGGCTGCGGTCCATAATTTGGTTGCGATCAGATATTCATACTATTCGGGCTGTGGTCCACCGTTTGGTTGCGATCAAACGTTATAAATGAGCTGCGGTTCATCGATTGGTTGCGATCAATCCCCTTGTGCTGCGGTACAAGGCAGGGTGCTTCGGGGCCGTGTCAGAGCTATATGCGCTGACCCTCATGTATGGGCATGTGATTGGTCCTGCGGCACCACCAAATGTGTATACGTGGTTGAAGTAGTGATTGAATACTAATACGATTGATATGAAGAGTCTTGTGACCTTAGGGTGTATGCTATTATCTTTATATGCGTGATTATATATGATGAATGTGCCTACCCTTACTTGTTGAGTCCATTCTCGGTTTTAAATTAGAGTTTCATAAGTATATATGTATTCCAGCTTCAAAATGGTTTTCCACATATATATCTACCTATATTGTATTTTAACGCGTTGGAGTGGGTTACCAGCATTATTCGCTGAACAGATATATTTGGCTTTCAGGAACAGATGACTAGCTCCGGAGCACGCTAGAGGACCCGAGACTTAGTTAGTGTAGTTCCTTTTCGGCCTGCGTGCCATGATGATGTACTTGACATTGATTCGGGGATTTCTGATGTTTAGATAGTTTAACCTATGCATTTGAGTTCTCCAGCTCAGATGTGGCATAGCACCCCAACACATATGTTTAGTTATGCTCTGTTTCGGGATTTAATGATTGTAACACCCCGAAATTTTGAAACTTTTAAATCTTATTTGATAAAGGTAAATCCTCATTAAATTCCGAAAGTAAACATAAGACTTCGGGGTGCTATGCCACACCTGAGCTAGAGAACTCAGGTGCACAGGCAAACTTACTAAAATCCTCAAAGTAATGTCAGTACATAAGCTTGGCACGCAGGCCGAAAAAGGGAAACTAGCTACTCTACGCTTCAGATCTCTAACGCGCTCCGGTGTCTACTCCTCTGTGCCTGAAAGCCAAATATATCTGTTCAGCGAGAGATGCTGGTAACCCACTCCAACGCGTTGAAATACATTAAAGATAGATATATATAGATATACGAAAATCATTTTGAAGCAGGAAGATATATACTTAAGAGACTCTAGCTTTAAAACCAGGAATAGACTCAACAAATGGTGTAAGCACACAATCAATAACAACAGTTAAGGAGAATCACCATAAAGATTACGCAACTATGGTCACATTCTATTTCCACATCAATCATCATTCAATCATCATTGTGACACTCAATCACACTGCCCCGAACACGAGGGTTAATGCGTATAGCATTAACACGACCCCGCAGCACCCTACCTCATACCACGGCATGAAGGGAGTTGATCGCAACCAACAGCCTGATTACTCAGGTCGGTGGACTACAGCCTTCCTCGGCTTATTGGCCCTACACACCGCCTGGCACGTCCAGGTCGGTGGGTCATAGCACCGAGGCCCATGTGGACCACGGCCCAAGAAGTGAATCAATTCGGCCTTTAGCCAACTTCTGAGCCTTAGCTCAGGAACAACCCATTTGGCCTTCAGCCACTTCCGAACCTTTAGTCCGGGAACAATCCATTCGGCCTTCAGCCGACTTCCGAACCTTAGTCCGGGAATCACCCAATTGGTCTGTAACCAAAATGGGGGATCATGCAACACATAACACATAGGAGAACGTAATAGCATATTGGGAGGGGAAAGGCATATAAATAAGCTTACGTGTGGTCATTCACATAATATGAATAGTCCTAAGGGTTCATACAACTTCCACCTAGGTCAACGGGTTACCAATTCTACTAGCATGCAAACCCTAAGACTCATTCATCCTACGAATGGTTCCCGCAACATCAAACTAGACTCAAGCACGACAAATGGGGTTCGTTGGGACACCATGGGGGAGTGGGGAACAGCAAACGGGGAAGCCAAAGACCCGGGGTGGGGTACGGACCAGCGGGTAGCCGGTGGGTGGGTGTCACCCGCCGGCTGCCCGCCGAAGAACACTGTCCGGGCAGCGAGTTGCCGGCGGGCAGGCGGCTGCCCGCTGCCTGGCGGTGTTCTTCGGGCAGCGGGTAGGTGGCGGGTTCCCCTACCCCCACCTACCCTCCACTGACTCTTTTATCACAATTACGTCCCGGGATCCTTTGTGGAACCCGAAACCATGCTTAGACACTTTTAAACGCAATTAACGACACCAAGTAGGCAATTAATGGATCAAAAGAAAGAATCACGTATAACTCATCCTATTACGACTTCTGAACGTAAACAATGCCCGAACATGCGAATTCCCACCCAAATATATATCAAGAACGTTACAACACAAATTCCCAACCCAACCTAGGCTCTAATCCCACCCAAATCACCAAGATCATATTTTATCTTTAACATCAAGAAATATCAAGATTCGTCAAGAATCATTACATCAATATCAAGAATCTCTTTTCAATATCAAGATTATCAAGATTACACATAAACCATCTCATCAATCATTAAGATTATATCACAAATATCATAGAGGAATTCATCAAGACACAAGCATATAGAAGGAGGCCAAAAAGGAGATTATAGCGAAGAAAATAGGTTTTGTTGAGACATGGGTTACCTCTTAGCCTTAATTAATTTCCTTGGCTATGAAGGGTCTTTCTTTAAGATTTCTTCTTTCTTGATTTCTCCTAAGGGAATTCTTGGAACTTCTTGTGTGGTGAGAGATTATTGTGGTGTAAGGTCTAGGTGCCTCCTATGTCCCTATTTATATGTTTAAGAGTCCTAATTAGGGTCTAAGTGGTATGGGTTTGCTAATTCTATTTCCTATAGGACTAGGGGATTGGTTTTAGGGATAAGGGCCCATGGACCATGGTGGACCCCTCTTTAGCTAATTAATGGATTTTAATTCCCTTTTGAGGGTGAGTAGTTAATTAATTAATTTGGTTTAGGGGTCGTAACACGGGGTGTTACAATGATAGTATTGGCTTTATTTCATAAGCATTCAAAGTTTTAAATTTTAGGGGTGTTACAATATTGTTCAGGATTTGAATGAAGAACACCACTTACAATGGCGGCAAAGTATGAGATTGAAAATTTCAATGGAAACAATTTCTCATTGTGGAAAATGAGAATGAATGCAGTTCTCAAGAAAGATAACTGTGTAACAGCAATTTAAGAAAGACCATCCGACTTCACTGACGATGCCAAGTGGACAGAAATGGATAGCAACGCTATTGACAATCTTCATTGATGAAGTTTTGTCAAGTGTGGCAGAAAAAGGTATGACAAAAGAGATATGAGATACTCTCGTAAATTTTTATGAGGCCAAATCACTACACAACAAGATTTTATTGAAGAAGAAGCTGTACACTCTCAGGATGATGGAGACATCCTCAGTAACTGAGCACATCAACACTCTCAACACTCTATTTTCACAACTCTCGGCGTTGGGTTATAAATTAGAAGTGAATGAACGTGCTGAAATTTTACTCCAAAGTCTACCGGATTCATACGATCAACTCATTATCAATCTAGTCTGTTAGGAATAAATTGTAATAGATTTTGATATGCCATATTGTAAATCGTAGAACCCCAATTTTATTTTGGTTAGACTAGTCGAGTCATAGACCAATAAAGGGAAAAATAAATTCATTAGTTGAGGAAAATGGATGAAGAAGATATAAAGCCTAAAATCAAGAATTTGCCTAGTGAAAATGGCAAACAGAAGAGGAAGATGTATGCGTATGAAGAAGTGTACACAAGTTATGAAGACTTTCATCCTAAGAAGAAATCTCTCGACGAAATTCAAGAAGAAATCCCTCAACAAATCCCTCAACAAATCCCGAAGAAGAAAGAACGTGACTTGAAGTTTGCATGAAGCTATCTTGAAGATCAAGCATCTATAGAAAGAAAGGAGTACACCAAGTGAAACGAGATGATGACTAAAAGGTTGTACGAACGAGTTGGTAGAAGCTTGAAATATTATACGAATCTCACATCCCACATATTTTAAAGAAGCCAAGTTTAAATCCATCAGATGAAGTTTGGGCGATGGTTTGGCCGAAGAGAAGCAAGGATTGAAGTATCTCAAAATTGAAATAAGGATGCAATTTCAAATTGAAGGGATGAAGTTCACGTATCTCACCCTTGGGCAGAAGTTTCAACTTGATGAGATGAGATTTGCAAAGGGCTTCAATTTAATTTGAGATATAAATAGCAGGGGATGAAGTTGCAAGCCCAAATCAAGTAAGGGATGAGATTTCAATTGAAAAATCAAGTAAGGAATGAGATTTCAATTGACAACTCAAGATGGGAAGAGATTTCACTTCAAAATATAGTAAGGGATGAAGTTTACATGGGAAGAGATTTCTCAAGTCAATTAAGAAGATGAAGTCTGGAAGCAGTAAACAAACCCAGACGTGAGAGGCGTGATTAAATTGGAGAAGTTGTAGAAGCAAAAATACTAGTCCAAACTAGTAAGGGATTAAATTGGAGATTATATTTTTGAAGATAGATATCCTAAGAGGCCTGATCTACACCAGATGAAGTTTTTGGGACCCCATTTTTGCGAAAACCTCAAGCTCAACTTGCAGAGAATCTCTGGCATATCTGCAACGTTATCTGATCCTCTGAAAAGGCTATACAGCTAGAAGAAATTCAAAAATGAGATCGTTTCTTTCCAACGGACATATTCTCATTACCAGCTATAAAATGATGAAGATTAAAGCAGTGGAAAGCGGGGGGTGAACAATGTAGAAGCAAGAATACAAAGAGCAAAGAACAGAGCTAAACAGAGCATATGAAATTCAAAAGAGCTTTCCATCTCAAGAGCTTAAATTGATATATTCTTAGTGAGATAAACACTCAGAGTGATGCAGAGCTTACAAAAGAAATATTCAAGAGTGTTAGAATCTTCATCAACTTCAAGAGACTAAGCGCATCATTGAAGATCAACTACAGAGAATCAAAACAAGAGAAAGGAGGAAAGTAACACGGAGCTGTGAAATCCTGGATTGTCACACGGAGTTGTGAGATCCGAAGCAGCAGTGTCGGAGACATTGGGCGTGATTAGTGCGGGCTTTGTGATCAAAGCACTATATCACAGAAGGAGCCTTTCTACGGGAGCGTAGAAGACGGGGGGGAAAGTAACGCGGCGACGTGAAACCCGAAGCAGCAGTGTTGGTGGCACTGGGCGTGATTAGTGTGGGCTTGGTGATCAAAGCACTAGATCACGAAATTCATTGTATCTTGGAACCAAGAAGTGGTGGATATAGTGAATTGCTCTTGGAGAGAAGAGCAAGTGGAGTAAGAGGATTACACCACCTCCGAACCACTATAAATTACCTTGTGTTCTTTACTGCTCTTGCTTGCTTCTCACGAGAATAATCTTGACACAATATACACACACACCGTACCGTTTATTATTTCCGTTGTGCACCTGACTCTAACAATCTAGTTAAGAGTCTTGGTTTCTCTGTTGCCTTAGCAATTGTTGTACTGTGCTAAAAAGTTGAAAAGTCTATTCACCCCCCCCCCCCCCCCCCTCTAGACTTTTACCTTATCTCTTTTGGGACCAACAATTGGTATCAGAGCCTGTAGCCTATTTTGAGTCAGCTTGTTGTTGACTATTACCAACAACTGGAATCAAAAACACGTTGCCTATTTGGGTCAACCTGTTTCTGACTACTAGGCAGATCCATTTTACCCAGTGTGTGTAATTGGATTATTTATCTCTCGTATCCACCAAGAAGATGAATAAAGATTTAGCTCAAAATCTATTATTCTCACTTGATAAATTTGATGATTGGAAATTTCGTATGCAGGTTCATTTATCAGCCTTACATGATGAAATGTGGGAAGTTATCTCTAATGGCCCGATCAAAATATTGAAAGTAAATACGGCTTTTCTTCTATCACCGGATGCTCAACAATTCATACCAAAGCCAAAACCGGAATGGACATCAGATGATAGAAAGAGGAACAATCTTGACAACATTGTCAAAGATATTCTATTCAAAGCCATTGATGATACAATATTCCCAAAAGTTCAAAAATGTACAAGTGCAAAAGAAATTTGGGATACTGTCATAAAGATCGGAGAAGGAGATGAACAAGAAAAAGATAACAAGCTCACTATTGCTATGAAGAAGTTCGAGGACTTCAAGGTGCTCTCAAACGAATCCATTGTTGATATGGAAGCTCGAATGATCAAAATCCTTGGAGAAATTAATGACCTTGGGAAAAATATTAGCCAAAAGGAAATTAATCTCAAAGTCCTAAGAGGCTTACCATCTACATGGGACATGAAGGTTACGGCTATGTGAAATCACCGAGATCTAAGAATATTATCAATCGACAAATTATTTAGTGATCTTAAAGCATATGAGTTCGAGATGAAGACCAAAGATGATGAAGTTCATGAAATTCGAAATCCAGCTCTAATGGCCGAACAACCATCAACCTCCCGGCGAACAATTTGCTCTTTTTGTTAGAAAATTCAAAAGGTTTATGCGAAAAAGAGACAACAAAATTCTGCTCATGGAAAATTTGTCTCTCGCACGTCACAAGAAGAAAAATTCGAAGAAAACAACAATTTATGCTACAATTGCCGCAAACCCGGACATTTCAAAATAAATTATCTGTATCCGATCGTTAGCAAGTATCAAGGCAAAAATGTTGAATCTACACCGAATAAATCCGAAAGCAAAGATCGAAGGTTCAAACGTGACAAAAGAAAAGCTCTCGTTAGCAACAAACCAAATGAAAATGATGAGTCGGATGGATTGTCAATAAGCGATGAAAGCTCAAGTTCGGAAGATGACACGGCTCTAGTATGCAAGTCAATTGAGTTGAGTTTAAGCGAAGATTGCTTTATGGCTCTTGGAGCAGAGGAAGAAGAGGTAACATCTAATTCTTTCAATTCTGTTAGTTCCTCTTTTTCTCGTGAATCTATTGGCAACCTAATGCGAGATTGTCAAGAGATTATGCTCACTCATCCTCAACTCAAGGAGCGCAATAATATTCTAATTCTTGAAAAATAAGAGATGAATAAAAGATTGCAAGATGCTTTACTTGAAGTGAGTAACTTGAAGAGTGAAAATATTCAACTTCAAGAAGAGTGTAAAGCAAGGGAGGTTAGAGAACATAACCTTCAGGCTACCATTGCTACGTTTACTAATTCATCCAAAATTATGGATAAAATGGTAAAAATGCAAAAGCCATTAGGAGATAGAACCGGACTTGGTTATGACTCCACATGTTCTCAAACCCCTCTGAAACTGACTAATCTTAGTACTCCTTTAACTAATAAAGTGCAAGTGGTAAAATTTGTTAAAAGTCAGTATGGCACGATGAGACAAGGACTTGGCTATCATGAGAAAGCAAATTTGAATGTTGATAAGCCGAAACAGTTCAATACTACGGCAAAGCAACAAAAATTCTTCAACCAAAGATATGCCAAAGAGTCAAGTGCAAAAAGAATTTTTAGAAAAGAGGGAAGATTTTCTAGAAATAAAGTTGGAAGATTTTATTCCACTCAAAAGGATTGGTTGTGTAAATCTTGTTTTAATGCTTCTTATAGACCAAATCAACAATCCTCTTCCCAGGTGCCTAAAAATAAAAATGATTTTCAAAACCCGGCGCCAAAAATGTTTTCAAAAGTTAATTATGATTATCGTGTTTCAAATGGTTACAAACCGCCTTATCCTAATTCAATAGGATCTAGGTGGGTTTGGTTACCAAAAATTACTAACAATAAAGGACTCAAGCAAGTATGGGTACCTAAAACCAACTAATCTTTTTTGTAGGATGTTTGGTACATCGATAGTGGTTGCTCACGCCACATGACTAGAAATAAATCATATCTAGTGAATTTCAAGAAAATCGATGGACCAAAAGTTATATTTGGAGGAAATCAAAATTATGGAACTACAAAAGGAGTTGGTACAATTGAAAGAAATGGATTAAAGATCGAAGATGTTTCCTTTGTTGAAGGCCTAAAATTCAATTTGTTGAGCGCTAATCAATTTTGTGATAAAAGGCTATCTTGTGGAATTTTCAAAAGATAATTGCCTAATAAAAAATGAGCTCTCAAATGAAGTTGTGCTCACTGGAAAAAGGAGAAAGAACATGTATGTTGTTGATTGGAGCACAAGCAAGGATTCAGTATGCTTAATGGCCAGAAATTCAAATGAAGCAAATTGGGAATGACACAGAAAGCTCAACCATTTAAACTTCAAGACTATCAATCAACTTGCAAAGAAAAATCTAGTTGAAGGACTACCAAGTATTATCTTCAAGAAGGACCAAGTGTGTGATACATGCCAACGCGGAAAGCAAATCAAATCATCATTCAAGTCTAAGACGCACGAATCAACATCAAGACCGCTAAGCTTGTTACACATGGACTTATTTGGACCGGTTGATCCAATAAGTGTAAGTGGTAAGAAATATACTCTTGTTGTTGTTGATGATTTTTCCAGGTACACTTGGACCCTGTTTCTCAAGAAGAAAAATGAAGTTGAACAAGTGTTGCCGAAGCTGTTGAAGCAACTACAAAATGAGAAAGAATTGCAAATATCAAAAATCTGAACCGATCGTGGAACCGAGTTTGTGAACAGCGTTATACAATCAATTTGCAATACACATGGAATATCACATCAATTATCTGCCGCGAGAACACCACAACAAAACGGTGTTGCCGAAAGAAGAAACCGGACGCTTAAAGAAGCCGCACGAGTGATGATTAATGCAGCCGGTCTTCCGAAAAGATATTGGGCGGAAGCTATCAACACTGCCTATTACACTCAAAATCGAAGCATGATCCACAAGCTGTATAGCAAGACGCCATATGAGCTATATAAAGGGAGAAAACCAAATATTGGTTATTTTCATATTTTTGGATGCAAGTGCTTTATTCATATTAATGATAAATTGCATCTACAAGCTTTTGATGAGCGTGCAGATGAAGGAATTTTTCTAGGATACTCGACTACCAGCAAAGCATTCAGAGTTTTGAACAAAAGAACAATGGTTGTTGAAGAATCCATACACGTGGTATTTGATGACAAATCACACGTCAATATCGATGTTCTGGACGAAAATGGCGAAAATATTGAACAAAATGGTAGCAAGTGTCATATTGATTTTTGTGATACTGATGATACATGTGAAGAAAATATTTTGCATGGAATGGATGAGTTGGAAATTAATTCTCTAGAAAATCCCATCTCTCATCCAGTAAGAAATGAAGTTAGGGATGCAATTGGTATTGAAATTGCAAATCAACCCAAGGATGCGGTTGAAGTGGAAATTGCAAATCAACCCTTGGATGCAATTACTGGAGAAATTGAAAATCAAGAAGAAATTTGAACCAGTGCTACCTGTTCTCAACCAGTGAATTCACCTAGTAGCATGCACCCATTTGAACCAAACTTAAGATGCTCAAAAATCACCCACCAGAATTAGTGATCGGAAATGTTCGAGATGGCATTAAAACAAGATCATCTACCATGGAAGCATTGTTCACATGTTATCTATCTCAGATTGAACCAAAAGAAGTGGACGAAGCTCTAAATGATCCGAGTTGGATTGATGCCATGCAAGAGGAACTCGATCAATTTAAAAGAAATGATATTTGGGAACTTGTTCCAAGACCAATGAACCACAATGTTGTAGGAACTAAATGGGTCTTTCGGAACAAAGCAAACGAAGAAGACGTGATTGTTAGGAATAAAGCAAGGCTCGTTGCAAAAGGATACTCTCAAGAAGAAGGAATAGATTTTGATGAAACCTTTGCACCGGTAGCCAGACTCGAAGCTATAAGAATTTTCCTAGCCTACGCCGCACACAAAGACTTCACCATTTATCAAATGGACGTGAAAAACGCATTTTTAATGGATTACTTGAAGAAGAAGTTTATGTCGAACAACCCCCAGGTTTTGAGATAAAAGGCGAAGGTGACAAAGTCTACAAACTTAAAAAGGCATTGTATAGATTGAAACAAGCACCTAGAGCTTGGTATGATACCCTGTCAATGTTCTTGATAAACTGTGGATTCACCAAAGGCTTTGTTGACAAAACTCTCTTTAGAATTCAAGATGGTGATCATATTTTATTAGTGCAAATATATGTTGATGATATTATTTTTGGAAGCACTAACAATTCTTTGTGTGAGAAATTTTCGAAGCTTATGCAGAATAAATTCGAAATGAGCATGATGGGTGAATTGAATTATTTCTTGGGCTTACAAGTCAAACAATTGAAGGAAAGAATATTCATCAATCAAGCAAAGTACACCCGCGACTTGATAAAGAAGTTTGGCCTTGATGGAAAATCATCGATCAAAATTCCAATGAGTACATCAATAAGGCTAGACAAGGACGAAGATGGAAAAGATGTCGATCAAACAAAATATAGAGGAATGATTGGTTCACTACTATACCTCACTGCAAGTAAGTCAAACATTTCTTATGTTGTGGGAGTGTATGCAAGATTCCAAGAAAATCCAAAAGAAAGCCACCTCACCGCAACAAAGAAAATCATAAGATACTTGAAGGGAACAATCAATGTTGGATTGTGGTATCCTAAAGCTACAGATTTTACACTAACTGGTTTTTCAGATGCGGATTTTGCAGGTTGCAAAATAGACAGAAAAAGCACCTCCGGAACTTGTCAATTTTTGGGAGGAAGGCTTGTTTCTTGGTTTAGCAAAAAGCAAAATTCCATCGCAACTAGTACCGCCGAGGCCGTATATATTGCTACAGGAAGTTGTTATGCTCAAATTTTGTGGATGAAGCAACAATTGAAGGATTATGGAGTGAATTGCGACAATGTTAGCATATTTTGTGACAATACAAGTGCAATCGCTATCACTCACAATCTGTTGCTTCACTCAAGAACCAAACATATCGACATACGACATCATTTCATAAGGGATCATGTTGAAAAGAAAGATCTAAACATCGAGTATATCACTACGAAGAACCAAGTTGCAGATATTCTCACAAAGCCTTTATGTGAAACAAGATTTTCTACCTTAAGGCACGAATTGGGAATGCTTGAAATGAGCTAAGTATCACTGGACTTAATCTCATTATTTAAATTTGATACCTGTGCTCAAATAAATTTATTTGATATATTCGTTTATATAATTGTTCAAAAATTGCATGAATAGTTTAGATCAATGTGTTTAGTATCTATTTGTAAAATTGCGTGTGAAAATTAACGTGAAATTATGTGTCATGCAAATTATTTTTGAAAATCTGTGTTTATTTGATTTAAATGCATGTCTAAGTGTTTTAGTTGTGGCTTTGGCATAATATGCGTGTTATATACGATTTAATTGCTTATGAGAAAATTTGCGATGCTAAATGTTTTTAATTGGTATCTAGAATAATTGGCTAGTTTCTAAATATTTAATTATTTATTTGATTATGTGTTTTAGAAACTACCGTATGTGTATATGTGTGTATTCTTGGTGATTTAATTAAATTTGGTTAATTTTCAAATCTGTGCTTATTTTAATTGGGAGTTAACGTGTATATGTATGATTATATATGGATGTGATTTAATTGCTAAAAATTTAAAATTCCATATATGTTTCGAAACTACATGTGAGATTTACGAAAATTTGTGTGATTTGTGTGATCACATTTATATGAAATTATGTGTTTATATCTGATGTGTACGTTTTTTAGAAGAAAAAGGAAGAGATCAGATTGGATTGAAACCTCCTCCCACTAAACCTCTACCCATAAAACCCAATCGCATTAAAACTCTCCACCTTTCAAAACCTACACCCCTTAAACTTCCACCCATAATTAATCCCACAAAAATCTAACCCTCTCTCTTTCGTAAATCAGATCCCCTCTCCCGTAAAATCTCCTCCCAAATCCAAACTCTCTCTCAAATCTTCAGGAATAATCAGAGGTGTCCATTCATAATCTTCTTACTCTATACACCTTATGTATATAGGGTACCTAAGAGACTATGAAGCATTTAATGCTCTTGTCTGCAAATGATAACCCCTCTTCTCTTTCCTAGTGACACCTTAACCAAAAGACACCTCCACCCCTAAATGTAACTTGTCACCACACCTATTCTAAGGGGCTCAATTGATATTTCTCTCTGAGAATTATACCTCATCTTAAAATCTTCTTAAACCATACGAAACCCTTCGTATTCCTCTCAGACGAAAATTACAGTTCTACCAAGATCAGAAACCTCTCTCTCTCAATCTCTCATTCTCACCGGCGAACACCATGTCTGGAACTGAAGCCATGCAACCCAAAAATCTACTTGTTCTACAACAACAACTAATCGATGGGATGACACTCAATCCGAAGTTTTTCATGATTGGAGCAGTCGACAAGGAAACAGCTACAAAGATTCTCAATGCTCTGAACGATTGTGGACTATATGATTTCTTCACCTATAAATATGTTGGAGCTTTTGAAATAGATGTGCCCGAGTTCTATCTTCCTGCCACTATGAAGGAAAACGTGATTCATTCTAAGGTTGGAAGAACAGATGTTCAAATTTCTGAAAAAGACATCAAGGATTGCTTCAAATTTCCTGATTCAGAGTTGATGCCAAAAGCTCACCACTATGATGTTCAATATTTCTGGGATGAAATTCGTGGTCCAAAAGCACCTGTAGTTCATGGCTTGACCGAGCCAAAGAACGTGTTGAAACCTGAGTACGATATGCTTATCGAAATGATGTACAAGATCCTTGACAACAAACTTGGAAGTGTCAACGATCTATCTGGAACATCCGTAAGTCTAATGAACGGAATCATGCAAGGAATAAAGTTCAACTGGGCTAAGTACATCTTCAATCGCCTATTATTCTTTGTGAACAGTGCAAAACCTCAAGATAGACCACTTGAAGGAAATCACTTTCTTCATAAAGTTGGGTATGGACTTATTGTTGGAGAAATTCTAAGAAAGAAGAATGTGCCTCTCAGAAGACACAAAAGTGTTGGAATTTACAGAACACTTTTCAGAAAGTATGGACCCGATTATGGCAAGAAATCAAATCGTAGGAAAGGATCTGAAGGAGGTGGTTCCACAAGCACACCACAAAGCTCTCGAAGAAGAAACAGTAGAACCTTATCTGCAGCGAGTGCACACATGGGTTCTAGCAATCCAAGCAACAGAGATCAAGAAGCTGTAAGCTCGGCTATAACACTTATTCCATTTCAAGAAGTGGCAGAGTCTGAAGCTCATGAAGTAGACAGACCCGTGATGCCAGCTGAAAAAGACACCATCCGAATGGATTTTGCAGGAGTTGAAGAAGTTTCAAATGACTTGCAAAGGAGAATCTCAAATAAATCTACAGTTGAAGCTAATGTTGAACCCATAGTGTTCGACACAACACAAATTCGAGATGACCCAAAACTAATGAAGGAATTAGACCGAGTTCAAGCATGGAAGGAATGGAGACTAGAAAGATATTATTCTTTTATCTCAAAAGTTAACTCCGATTTAATACGAAGTGAAGATTTTGCTTTTGAATGGCTTGGAACTGACTCAATGCTCGAAGCACTAAACATGGACGCAAATCAAATTTATAGACTGAAGCTTCAAGAGAAGAATAATAAAGGAAAAGAGTGGTCGTAGCTGTAACACCCCAGATTTTCAAGACATTTAAAACTTATAATAAAGGTAGAATCTTATTAAATCCCAAGATATAAATACAAGCGTTCAGGGTGCTATGCCACACCTGGGCTAGAGAACCCAAGTGCACAGGCTAACTAACTAATATCCTCAAAGCGTAAATACGTAAACGTGGCACGCAGGCCAAAAGGGAAACTATCTACTTCTAAGTTCTAGCGCACTCCAGTGACTTAATCTTCTGTGCCTGAAAGCCAAATATATCTGTTCAGCGAGAGATGCTGGTAACCCACTCCAACGCGTTGAAATACAATACATATAGAGATATATATAGATATACGAAAACCATTTTGAGCATGAAGATATATCCTACGAACTCTAGCTTTAAAACCGGGAATGACTCGACAGGTAAGGCCAGACACAAGCAACAGTTATAACGAGCATATGCAGTTCACAACAGATAAGGCAGATAAGGCAAAGCATAAACAATGATCATAACCCAACATGAACAATCCCCAATATAAATCCCATAGTCACATCCCCCAAGACACTCGTAATCACAACTCTTCCCTGTCACAACACATAACACACTTTGTTGGCACCACAGGACCAATCGCATGCCCATACATGAGGGTTAGCGCATATAGCTCTGACACGGCCCCGCAGCACCCTGCCCCGTATCGCAACACGGAGGGGTCGATCGCAACCGACCGATGAACCGCAGCTCATCATAGTGTTTGATCGCAACCAAACAGTGGACCGCAGCCCAAGAGAATGTCATCTGACCGCAGCCAGGAAAAAGGACGAACCGCAGCTCGTATAGAAACGTTTGATCGCAACCAAACGGTGGACCGCAGCCCAAGAGTATCAATCTGACCGCAGCCAGCTTCTGAACCGCAGCTCAGGATAACCAATCCGATCGCAACGGAATTGGGGTAACACACACACATAACACATAGCAAGCACATGCAACCCACATTACACATTAGGAAGGGGGAGAAAACGTATAACAAAACCTATGCGTGATCCATCACATACTAAGAATAGTCTTAAGGGATTCATACTTCTACCACCTAGGTCAACGGGGTACCAATTCAACTAGCGTGCAATATAATAGACTCTTAAACCTACGAATGGTACCCGAAACATCAAACTAGACATAGGCACAATAAACGGAGTCCGTTGGGACACCACGGGGAACGGGGGAACATCAAACGGGGAAACCGGGATCCCAAGGTGGGATAATTTCCAGCGGGTAGCCGGTGGGTGGGGGGCCACCCGCCGGCTGCCCGCCGGACTTTACTGTTCCGGGCAGCGGGTCGCCGGCGGGCAGCTGCCCGCCCGCCGTCCACCCGCTGCCGGGCGGTGTTTCTCGGCCGTGGGTAGGTGGCGGGTCCCCTACCCCCCACCTGCCCCCCACTGACTCTTTTCATCACTTATACGCCCCGGGAACCGTTGTGGAACCCGAAACCATGCTTAGACACTTTACAACGCAATTAACGACCACACGTAGACAATTAACGAATCAAATACAAGAAACGAACGGCACATAACCTATCATGCTTTCCTAAATATAACCAACACCCAAACATGCGATTTCCCCACCCGATAATCCAAGAATAAGATCATGCGATACAACCTAGGGTTCTAATCACTTTTATATCAACAAGAATACGGTTCGTCTTCTAATTGCAAGATTCGATAAGAGTAACACATAAACATCAAGAGCATCACACAATTATCAAGAACAACACATAATCATCAAGAACTCCATATAATCATCAAGAATCTCCCAACATCAAGATTATCAAGATCCCCCATGGGATCATCGCATCAATTACCAATAATAATCATCAAAACTCGCCAATATACAATAATATGGGGAAACCCTAAGGCGGAATTATAACTATGAAAATAGGTTTTGTTGAGACATGGGTTACCTCTTAGCCTTAATTAATTCCTTGGCTATGAAGGATCTTTCTTTAAGCTTTCTTGATTTCTTGATTTCTCCTAAGGGGATTCTTGGAACTCTTTGGGTGGTGAGGGATTATTGTGGTGGGGATTCTAGGTGCCTCCTAAGTTCCCTATTTATATATTTAAGACTCCTAGTTAGGGCCTGAATGGTATGGGTTTACTAGTTCTATCCCTTATAGGGCTAGGGCTTGTTTTAGGGATAAGGGTCCATGGTCCATAGTGGACCATATTAATTAAAGAGGATCCTAATCATAATCTGAATAGTAAAAGGCCTACTTCCTTTATTCCTAACAGGCTTAAGATTCTTATTCGGGCAAGGGTCCACGGTTCATGGTGGACCTTACTAATTAATTAAAGGTAAACCTAACATAATTAAATCATATTTAATTATTATTTAACGGGATTAATTAAATAATTAATCCGGGATTGAAGGCCGTAACACGGGGTGTTACACTCTCCCCCCCTTACGAGATGCTTCGTCCCCGAAGCTTGGAAATCATTGCAGGGTTAACGAGTCAAGAGAAGAACCGTGGTCCTATAGAGAAGGTATTCCACGGGGAAATTGTATACTTGCACGCCTATGTGTGTTGGGTTTTTGGGAACGATTAGGTTTACAGGGCTAAGAGAGTGGGTTTTAAACTTGAGGAAACGGTGAAATCAGGAATTAGGATCAAGTTTTCGAGGTTGCAACTTAGGTTGTGAGGTTGCCACTTGTATGGAATCGTTAAAACATGGGATTGAGAATGGGGTCTGAAGGGTAGAAAGGGTTTTGAAATAAGGAAGGGGCCGATTTTCCGAGGGAGGGAAAGGAATTCGGCTAGGATGGGTTAAGGTTTCTCGATCCCAAGTGAATAATCTGGTTAGATGCTTTGATCACGATGCGCCGACGAGCTGATGATCCTCCTTCCTTGGTGTTGGTGCTTGCTTGACTTTAAGATCCTTGTTAGACCTTGCTTCCCAGGCTAAGGTTTCATCCTTCTCTTCTTTCTTGAGGGAATTTCCCGTGGTGATTCAACACTTACTTCTTTAATGCGCCCAAGGTCTTGACCGAGTTGGGTCAACCAAGCCAATCTCTTAGGGCGCACTTCCCAAATTCTTCCCAAAGTCTCTTGGGAGTCGATGGACTTTGGGTTGAATTTCTCTTCTTATTGAATTTCATCTCCTCTTTAGTGGATCAAATTCTTAGTAAGACTTCATGTCTTACCCGAGATTCGGCATTGTTGTGCCCTGTTTGTGTTATTTTTAATGATGAAGGTGTCCTTGCGTGCCCTTTTTCTTTTAAAGCGCAGTCGGTTACCAAATCTCGTTGTGGGATGACTCGGCGACTTTATGAGTCACCTCATTTCCTTGTGGGTCCTTAATGACCCTTGAAGTCTTGGCGCGAATGTGTTCTTCACCCTTTTGCTTAGCACCATGGGCTACGTGGTTCTTGATTCCATACAACTTGTAAGGAGTCCTCTGATTTGCTCGAACGATGTCCATGGTTTGGAGGAGTCCCGGTCCCTCCTTAGCATTTTGACTTTTAAGGTTTTCGTGGGTTCTTAGTACGAGTTCCCAACTCGCCTCCTTGGTTTGCGCAATCCTTTACGCCAAATATCCCTAGTCGGTTGTATCGTAGGATCCGATTTCAATTACTCGTGCAATGTAATTGATTGTGATTTCCCGATGGTGTCTCCTGCATCAAGGTCTTTTACGTAGGACACTATGTTTGGGTGGTCCATGGTTCCTTACCCAAGACACACATTCCTCAATCGAGGCACACAAGTGCGCTACAAATCAATAAAATGAGGGGTTAAGAAATCAGCACATTGTACCAGTGGGCGCGAGGTGGGTGGTCGTCCGCCTGCCAAACTCCTGCCAAGGACCCGCCAAGGTCCCGTCAAGGACCCATTGGGGACCCGCGGGAAAGTGACTAGGAATAGTCAATTCCTTCGGGAAAGACCCCAAAAATGCACAGATTCATGTCCTGACAAGTCCCATGCCCTTGTGCACAATAAAAGGGACTTGGAACATAGGATGACCCATCGTACAATGTTCATTGATCCTTAAGCACGAGTTCTAGAGGTAGATATACATACATATATATATCTATGTTTTCTTGGTCTGGGTTTAAAGGGGTGTAAGAAGTGCAAGGGCTAGGTTTCAAAGTCGAGGGGCGGATAGGGTCGATGTCTCAAGGTCGTAATACAGGAAGGAAGGTTGCCACCATGTACGGGTTTGTCTGTAATGAGGGATCAAGAGCGAGGTTTGGAGTGATAGGACGGATTCTTTAACGAAATGGTACTTGATTGGTAAGGGGAGGTAAATGGGCTAAGGACTCTTGGCTTCGAGTGATTATGCCTGTTTGGGGCTTGGTTGTGGCGTGCAGTCGAACTGGTGATCCTTTTCCTTGGCTTTGTTTGATTCTAAGATTTTCGTTTGATCTTCTCTTCCCATGTCGAAGTCCCCTTCGTCTCTATGGCTTCCAGGGGAATTCTCGTGATGGTTTCCGTGCACGTTCCACTCAGATGTCCAGAAGTCTGGACCTAGTCGGTTTAGTGGGTCAAACCCCTAGGTCTTGACTCCTAATCCTTGCCGAGGGTTCTTAAGGGTAAGGGGGGTTTCGGGTTAGTCTTTCTTGTTCTATTGGGTTTCATCCCTTCCTTGGTGGATGAAATTCTTAGCAAGGCTTTATGTCCTCCTTGAGGTTCGGCCTGTTGCACCTATTTGACGATGTTTTCTGTAGCGAGGGCCCCTGACACATTGAACGTATTTGTTTGCCCGCTCTTGTCAACGCATGGCGTTCTTCGGTGGCGTACGTACAGGCTATGGTTTCTCGTGAAGCCTTCACGGTTTTCGTGTAAGGGTGGGGTGATACGTATTCGTAACCTCCACCTACTTCGCCGATTCCTATCTAACAACTTATTTTAATATTGAATCAATAAATGTCGGTTCTTCACGCCCCTGAGCAGGGTAAGGGCCTTATGCTGCTCTACGGTTTTTTTAACAGGGTTTCCAAATGGAGTAGGGATATGAACTTAGAGTAAGGGCAATAACAATTTAGGGTTTCCGAGGGTTTGGGTTAAGCGCAACAAAGGGTGAGCAAGGTCATGACGGTTGCGAATTTGCTCTTAAGGTAATTAAGGATTCGGGGTGGGAGTTTTCAACAAATAGGGGTATCAAGATGCTGGGGTTTCAGGGCGGATGATATTTTAAATTGGGGTGGTGGGGTCGCAAGGTGTCGCGATATACTTACCTTGCACCCAAGGATTCGACTAATGGTGTCGTTCCTTCGCTACTTTAATAGGTGTCCTAGTTCTCCTTCCTGTTTGTTGTAGCCGCAACCCGGGTTTGCCGAGATAAAGCAACTTGTCGGAAGGTGCATGTCATTTGTCTGACTCGGGGGTTATCGTGGTTACCCTGGGTTGGTGCGTATTGCAGTCCGTCCCTTTTAGCAGTCCTGACTGTAACGCCTCTTCTTAGTAGTCATCCAAATCTTCCTTTTCTTTGGTCAGGGTCCTTGTCAAGTCTTTTGACGGGAGTTAGGACGAGGCGATTTATCGGGTAAGTGTACGTTACCCAGTTGTGGAAGTAAACTTATCTATTCGCACCCTTACCTGGTGTGGTAAGCATAGGGGGAGGTTCCTTTAAGTTAGAGAGGGATGAAGTGAGGGGAGGTTATGTGTAGGTTTCACAATCTCACTGCGCGTCCTAAGATTCCTGGATCCTATGTTCCTAAGTACCTAGAATTCAAGCCTAGTGTCCTAAAGTCCGGTCTTAAGAGTCTTATCCTAGGGTCAAACTTAAGCTCTGATACCAACTGTAACACCCCAGATTTTCAAGACTTTTTAAAACTTATAATAAAGGTAGAATCTCATTAAATCCCAAGAAATAAATACAAGCGTACGGGGTGCTATGCCACACCTGGGCTAGAGAACCCAAGTGCACAGGCTAACTAACTAATATCCTCAAAGCGTAATTACGTAAACGTGGCACGCAGGCCAAAAGGGAAAACTATCTACTTCTATACTCCAAGTTCTAGCGCGCTCCAGTGACTTAATCTTCTGTGCCTGAAAGCCAAATATATCTGTTCAGCGAGAGATGCTGGTAACCCACTCCAACGCGTTGAAATACAATACATATAGAGATATATATATAGATATACGAAAACCATTTTGAGCATGAAGATATATCCTACGAACTCTAGATTTAAAAACCGGGAATGACTCGATAGATAAGGCCAGACACAAGCAACAGTTATAACGAGCATATGCAGTTTACAACAGATAAGGCAGATAAGGCAAAGCATAAACAATGATCATAACCCAACATGAACAATCCCCAATATAAATCCCATAGTCACATCCCCCAAGACACTCGTAATCACAACTCGTCCATGTCACAGCACATAACACACTTTGTTGGCGCCACAGGACCAATCGCATGCCCATACATGAGGGTCAGCGCATATAGCTCTGACACGGCCCCGCAGCACCCTGCCCCGTATCACAACACGGAGGGGTCGATCGCAACCAACCAAACAGTGGACCGCAGCCCAAGAGAATGTCATCTGACCGCAGCCAGGAAAAAGGACGAACCGCAGCTCGTATAGAAACGTTTGATCGCAACCAAACGGTGGACCGCAGCCCAAGAGTATCAATCTGACCGCAGCCAGCTTCTGAACCGCAGCTCAGGATAACCAATCCGATCGCAACCGAATTGGGGTAACACCCACACATAACACATAGCAAGCACATGCAACCCATATTACACATTGGGAAGGGGGAGAAAGCGCATAACAAAACCTATGCGTGATCCATCACATACTAAGAATAGTCCTAAGGGGTTCATACTCCTTCCACCTAGGTCAACGGGATACCAATTCAACTAGCATGCAATATAATAGACTCATAAACCTACAAACGGTACCCGAAACATCAAACTAGACATAGGCACGATAAACAGAGTCCGTTGGGACACCACGGGGAACAGGGGAACATCAAAAGGGGAAGTCGGGAACCCAAGGTGGGGGAATTTCCAGCGGGTAGCCGGTGGGTGGGGGGCCACCCGCCGGCTGCCCGCCGGAAAGTACTGTTCCGGGCAGCGGGTCGCCGGCGGGCAGCTGCTCGCCCGCCGGCTACCCGCTGCCGGGCGGTGTTTCAAGGCTGTGGGTAGGTGGCGGGTCCCCTACCCCCCCACCTACCCCCCACTGACTCTTTTCATCACTTCTGCGCCCCGGGAACAATTGTGGAACCCGAAACCATGCTTAGACACCTTACAACGCAATTAACGACAACACGTAGACAATTAACGGATCAAATACGAGAAACGAACGGCACATAACCTATCATGCTTTTCTAGACATAATCAACACCCAAACATGCGATTTCCCCACCCCAAAATCCAAGAATCATAACATACGATACAACCTAGGGTTCTAATCACTTTTATATCAACAAGGATACGATTCGTCTTCTAATTGCAAGATTCGGTAAGAATAACACATAACCATCAAGAGCATCACACAATTATCAAGAACAACACATAATCATCAAGATTATCAAGATCCCTCATGGGATCATCACATCAAGCATCAATAATAATCATCAGATCTCGCCATTCACAGTAATATGGGGGAAACCCTAAGGGGGAATCATAGCTATGAAAATAGCTTTTGTTGAGACATGGGTTACCTCTTAGCCTTAATTAATTCCTTGGCTATGAAGGATCTTTCTTTAAGCTTTCTTGATTTCTTGATTTCTCCTAAGGGGATTCTTGGAACTCTTTGGGTGGTGAGGGATTATTGTGGTGGGGATTCTAGGTGCCTCCTAAGTTCCCTATTTATATATTTAAGACTCCTAGTTAGGGCCTGAATGGTATGGGTTTACTAATTCTATTCCTTATAGGGCTAGGGCTTGTTTTAGGGATAAGGGTCCATGGTCCATAGTGGACCATATTAATTAAAGAGGATCCTAATCATAATCTGAATAGTAAAAGGCCTACTTCCTTTATTCCTAACAGGCTTAAGATTCTTATTCGGGCAAGGGTCCACGGTTCATGGTGGACCTTACTAATTAATTAAAGGTAAACCTAACATAATTAAATCATATTTAATTATTATTTAACGGGATTAATTAAATAATTAATCCGGGATTGAAGGCCGTAACACGGGGTGTTACACTCTCCCCCCCTTACGAGATGCTTCGTCCCCGAAGCTTGAAAATCATTGCAGGGTTAACGAGTCAAGAGAAGAACCGTGGTCCTATAGAGAAGGTATTCCACGGGGAAATTATATACTTGCACGCCTATGTGTGTTGGGTTTTTGGGAACGATTAGGTTTACAGGGCTAAGAGAGTGGGTTTCAAACTTGAGGACACGGTGAAATCAGGAATTAGGATCAAGTTTTCGAGGTTGCAACTTAGGTTGTGAGGTTGCCACTTATATGGAATCGTTAAAACATGGGATTGAGAATGGGGTCTGAAGGGTAGAAAGGGTTTTGAAATAAGGAAGGGGCCGATTTTCCGAGGGAGGGAAAGGAATTCGGCTAGGATGGGTTAAGGTTTCTCGATCCCAAGTGAATAATCTGGTTAGATGCTTTGATCACGATGCGCCGACGAGCTGATGATCCTCCTTCCTTGGTGTTGGTGCTTGCTTGACTTTAAGATCCTTGTTAGACCTTGCTTCCCAGGCTAAGGTTTCATCCTTCTCTTCTTTCTTGAGGGAATTTCCCGTGGTGATTCAACACTAACTTCTTTAATGCGCCCAAGGTCTTGACCGAGTTGGGTCAACCAAGCCAATCTCTTAGGGCGCACCTCCCAAATTCTTCCCAAAGTCTCTTGGGAGTCGATGGACTTTGGGTTGAATTTCTCTTCTTATTGAATTTCATCTCCTCTTTAGTGGATCAAATTCTTAGTAAGACTTCATGTCTTACACGAGGTTCGGCATTGTTGTGCCCTGTTTGTGTTATTTTTAATGATGAAGGTGTCCTTGCGTGCCCTTTTTCTTTTAAAGCGCAGTCGGTTACCAAATCTCGTTGTGGGATGACTCGGCGACTTTACGAGTCACCTCATTTCCTTGTGGGTCCTTAATGACCCTTGAAGTCTTAGCGCGAATGTGTTCTTCACCCTTTTGCTTAGCACCATGGGCTACGTAGTTCTTGATTCCATACAACTTGTAAGGAGTCCTCTGATTTGCTCGAACGATGTCCATGGTTTGGAGGAGTCCCGGTCCCTCCTTAGCATTTTGACTTTTAAGGTTTTTGTGGGTTCTTAGTACGAGTTCCCAACTCGCCTCCTTGGTTTGCGCAATCCTTTACGCCAAACATCCCTAGTCGGTTGTATCGTAGGATCCGATTTCAATTACTCGTGCAATGTAATTGATTGTGATTTCCCGATGGTGTCTCGTGCGTCAAGGTCTTTTACGTAGGACACTATGTTTGGGTGGTCCATGGTTCCTTACCCAAGACTCACATTCCTCAATCGAGGCACACAAGTGCGCCACAAATCAATAAAATGAGGGGTTTAAGAAATCAGCACATTGTACCAGTGGGCGCGAGGTGGGCGGTCATCCGCCTGCCAAGCTCCTGCCAAGGACCCGCCAAGGTCCCGTCAAGGACCCGTTGGGGACCCGCGGGAAAGTGACTAGGAATAGTCAACTCCTTCGGGAAAGACACCAAAAATGCACAGATTCATGTCCTGACAAGTCTCATGCCCTTGTGCACAATAAAAGGGACTTGGATACATAGGATGACCCATCGTACAATGTTCATTGATCCTTAAGCACGAGTTCTAGATGTAGATATACATACATATATATATCTATGTTTTCTTGGTCTGGGTTTAAAGGGGTGTAAGAAGTGCAAGGGCTAAGTTTCAAAGTCGAGGGGCGGATAGGGTCGATGGGTCTCAAGGTCGTAATACAGGAAGGAAGGTTGCCACCTTGTACGGGTTTGTCTGTAATGAGGGATCAAGAGCGAGGTTTTTAGTGATAGGACGGATTCTTTAACGAAATGGTACTTGATTGGCAAGGGGAGGGAAAGGGGCTAAGGACACTTGGCTTCGAGTGATTATGCCTGTTTGGGGCTTGGTTGTGGCGTGCAGTCGAACTGGTGATCCCTTTTCCTTGGCTTTGTTTGATTCTAAGATTTTCGTTTGATCTTCTCTTCCCGTGTCGAAGTCCCCTTCGTCTCTATGGCTTCCAGGGGAATTCTCGTGACGGTTTCCGTGCACGTTCCCCTTGGATGTCCAGAAGTCTGGGCCCAGTCGGTTTAGTTGGTCAAACCCCTAGGTCTTGACTCCTAATCCTTGTCGAGGGTTCTTAAGGGTAAGGGGGGTTTCGGGTTTAGTCTTTCTTGTTCTATTGGGTTTCATCCCTTCCTTGGTGGATGAAATTCTTAGCAAGGCTTTATGTCCTCCTTGAGGTTCGGCCTGTTGCACCTATTTGACGATGTTTTCTGTAGCGAGGGCCCCGGACACATTGAACGTATTTGTTTGCCCGCTCTTGTCAACACATGGCGTTCTTCGGTGGCATACGTACAGGCTATGGTTTCTCGTGAAGCCTTCACGGTTTTCGTGTAAGGGTGGGGTGATACGTATTCGTAACCTCCACCTACTTCGCCGATTCCTATCTAACAACTCATTTTAATATTGAATCAATGAATGTCGGTTCTTCACGCCCCTGGGTAGGGTAAGGGCCCTATGCTGCTCTACGGTTTTTAACGGGGTTTCCAAACGGAGTGGGGGATATGAACTTAGAGTAAGGGCAATAACAATTTAGGGTTTCCGAGGGCTTGGGTTAAGCGCAACAAAGGGTGAGCAAGGTCATGACGATTGCGAATTTGCTCTTAAGGTAATTAAGGATTCGGGGTGGGAGTTTTCAACAAATAGGGGTATCAAGATGCTGGGGTTTCAGGGTGGATGATATTTTAAATTGGGGTGGTGGGGTCGCAAGGTGTCGCGATATACTTACCTTGCACCCAAGGATTCGACTAATGGTGTCGTTCCTTCGCTACTTTAATAGGTGTCCTAGTTCTCCTTCTTGTTTGTTGTAGCCGCAACCCGGGTTTGCCGAGATAAGGCAACTTGTCGGAAGGTGCATGTCATTTGTCTGACTCGGGGGTTATCGTGGTTACCCTGGGTCGGTGCGTATTGCAGTCTGTCCCTTTTAGCAGTCCTGACTGTAACGCCTCTTCTTAGTAGTCATCCAATTCTTCCTTTTCTTTGGTCAGGGTCCTTGTCAAGTATTTTGACGGAGTTAGGACGAGGCGATTTATCGGGTAAGTGTACGTTACCCAGTTGTGGAAGTAAACTTATCTATTCGCACCCTTACCTGGTGTGGTAAGCGTAGGGGGAGGTTCCTTTAAGTTAGAGAGGGATGAAGTGAGGGGAGGTTATGTGTAGGTTTCACAATCTCACTGCGCGTCCTAAGATTCCTGGATCCTATGTTCCTAAGTACCAAGAGTTCAAGCCTAGTGTCCTAAAGTCCGGTCCTAAGAGTCTTATCCTAGGGTCAAACTTAAGCTCTGATACCAACTGTAACACCCCAGATTTTCAAGACATTTAATTTAAAACTTATAATAAAGGTAGAATCTTATTAAATCCCAAGATATAAATACAAGCGTTTGGGGTGCTATGCCACACCTGAGCTAGAGAACCCAAGTGCACAGGCTAACTAACTAATATCCTCAAAGCGTAAATACGTAAACGTGGCATGTAGGCCAAAAGGGAAACAATCTACTTCCAAGTTCTAGCGCACTCCAGTGACTTAATCTTCTGTGCCTGAAAGCCAAATATATCTGTTCAGCGAGAGATGCTGGTAACCCACTCCAACGCGTTGAAATACAATACATATAGAGATATATATAGATATACGAAAACCATTTTGAGCATGAAGATATATCCTACGAACTCTAGCTTTAAAACCAGGAATGACTCGACAGGTAAGGCCAGACACAAGCAACAGTTATAACGAGCATATGCAGTTCACAACAGATAAGGCAGATAAGGTAAAGCATAAACAATGATCATAACCCAAAATGAACAATCCCCAATATAAATCCCATAGTCACATCCCCCAAGACACTCATAATCACAACTCGTCCCTGTCACAACACATAACACACTTTGTTGGAGCCACAGGACCAATCGCATGCCCATACATGAGGGTCAGCTCATATAGCTCTGACACGGCCCCGCAGCACCCTGCCCCGTATCACAACACGGAGGGGTCGATCGCAACCGACCGATGAACCGCAGCTCATCATAGTGTTTGATCGCAACCAAACAGTGGACCGCAGCCCAAGAGAATGTCATCTGACCACAGCCAGGAAAAAGGACGAACCGCAGCTCGTATAGAAACGTTTGATCGCAACCAAACGGTGGACCGCAGCCCAAGAGTATCAATCTGACCGCAACTAGCTTCTGAACCGCAGCTCAGGATAACTAATCCGATCGCAACCGAATTGGGGTAACACACACACATAACACATAGCAAGCACATGCAACCCACATTACACATTAGGAAGGGGGAGAAAACGTATAACAAAACCTATGCGTGATCCATCACATACTAAGAATAGTCCTAAGGGATTCGTACTTCTACCACCTAGGTCAACGGGGTACCAATTCAACTAGCATGCAATATAATAGACTCATAAACCTACGAACGGTACCCGAAACATCAAACTAGACATAGGCACGATAAACGGAGTCCGTTGGGACACCACGGGGAACGGGGGAACATCAAACGGGGAAGCCGGGATCCCAAGGTGGGATAATTTCCAGCGGGTAGCCGGTGGGTGGGGGGCCACCCGCCGGCTGCCCGCCGGACTTTACTGTTCCGGGCAGCGGATCGCCGGCGGGCAGCGGGTCGCCGGCTGGCAGCTGCCCGCCCGCCGCCACCCGCTGCCGGGCGGTGTTTCTCGGCCGTGGGTAGGTGGCGGGTCCCCTACCCCCCACCTACCCCCCACTGACTATTTTCATCACTTATACGCCCCGGGAACCGTTGTGGAACCCGAAACCATGCTTAGACACTTTACAACGCAATTAACGACAACACGTAGACAATTAACGAATCAAATACAAGAAACAAACGGCACATAACCTATCATGCTTTCCTAAATATAATCAACACCCAAACATGTGATTTCCCCACCCGATAATCCAAGAATAAGATCATACGATACAACCTAGGGTTCTAATCACTTTTATATCAACAAGAATACGGTTCGTCTTCTAATTGCAAGATTCGATAAGAATAACACATAAACATCAAGAGCATCACACAATTATCAAGAACAACACATAATCATCAAGAACTCCATATAATCATCAAGAATCTCCCAATATCAAGATTATCAAGATCCCCCATGGGATCATCGCATCAATTACCAATAATAATCATCATAACTCGCCAATATACAATAATATGGGGAAACCCTAAGGCGGAATTATAACTATGAAAATAGGTTTTGTTGAGACATGGGTTACCTCTTAGCCTTAATTAAGTCCTTGGCTATGAAGGATCTTTCTTTAAGCTTTCTTGATTTCATGATTTCTCCTAAGGGGATTCTTGGAACTCTTTGGGTGGTGAGAGATTATTGTGGTGGGGATTCTAGGTGCCTCCTAAGTTCCCTATTTATATATTGAAGACTCCTAGTTAGGGCCTGAATGGTATGGGTTTACTAATTCTATTCCTTATAGGGCTAGGGCTTGTTTTAGGGATAAGGGTCCATGGTCCATAGTGAACCATATTAATTAAAGAGGATCCTAATCATAATCTGAATAGTCAAGGGTCCACGGTTCATGGTGGACCTTACTAATTAATTAAAGGTAAACCTAACATAATTAAATCATATTTAATTATTATTAACGGGATTAATTAAATAATTAATCCGGGATTGAAGGCCGTAACACGGGGTGTTACAGTAACAGCACAAGAAGATGCCACTCAAGTCCCTTCTGATAATTTTGAAAAGGAGAATGAAGTAAGACTACAGATTGCTCTACACATATCTTTGAATGACAGTCATCGACATCCAGGTGATACTTCAATTAATATAGCCAATGATTTTCTTGATAATTTTGGAGAAAGGGCGAATGAAGGAAGTACACTAGTTGAAGTACCAATTTCAGCCTCTGAAAATCATGATTCTATTCCTGTCAGAGTTCACTGTGCTGAACTTTTGATATCTAATGTGACCCCCACCAATATTGATATAAATGCAATGGACCCTACAAGGGATGAAGTAAAGGATCAAATTGATGGTGAAATTATACCAACAATTGGGGGGAATGTTTGTATGAAGCGCCAGTACATGATAACAACCCTGTGATGTCACATCAAAACAACTCTCCAGAAGTCAATTTAAATACAGAGATTATTTCAAGAACAGAGATCATTGCAGAAGAAGAAACTGGAAATCAACTTCAAGAAGCCGATTCACCTGAAGGAAATATGCAACTTGTTGAAAACCCAGTTCTACCTGATTCTCGCAGGAATTTGTTCAAATCTTTGCACTCCCTGAACATGAGTGGAAAACGAAGCCGTGAAGAAGATGAAGAATATCTGTTAACATCACTATTTGCAAAAGTTACAGAGACAAGTGATGTTGTGTGTCAAAAGATTGGAACTACTCTAACCGAGCAAGGACATCTTGTAACACCCCGAAATTTTGGAACTTTTAAAACTTATATAATAAAAATAAATCCTCATTAAATCCCGAAATATAACATAAGAGTATGGGGTGCTATGCCACACCTGAGCTAGAGAACCCAGGTGCACAGGCTAACTAATTAAAATCCTCAATGATGTCAATACATAAGTATGGCACGCAGGCCGAAAGGGAAACTAGCTACTCTACGCTCCAAATCTCTAGCGCGCTCCAGTATCTACTCATCTGTGCCTGAAAGCCAAATATATCTGTTCAGCGAGAGATGCTAGTAACCCACTCCAACGCATTGAATGATACATTATAGATAGATATATATAGATATACAAAAATCATTTTGAAGCAGGAAGATACATATACTTAAGAGACACTAGTTTTAAAAACCGGGAATAGACTCAGTAAATAGGGACAGGCACATCCAACAATAATAAGCAGTTAAGTAGAGATAACACCATAAGGAATACGCATCTAAGGTCATAGATCACTTTCCAATTCCAAAACACATCATCATTCAACGACCATTCATATCACATAATCATTGATGGCGCCACGGGACCAATCGCATGCCCCGAACATGAGGGTTAATGCTTATAGCATTAACGCGGCCCCGCAGCACCCTACCTCAGTACCGTGGTATGAGGGGAGTTGATCGCAACCAACCTTTTGAGAACCGCTGACGAACTCAACGTCGGACCACGATCCGACACACCGCGGACGCACCCAGTCGGTGGACCGTGATCCCCTTTACAAGGGGGACTTACGACCCTACACACCGTCGATGCGCACAGTCGGTGGACTATAGCGGATCAAGCCCGGCTTACCGCTGAGCTATACTCAGTCGGTAGGCGAAGATCCTCGGAGACTGTGGCCCTACACACCTTGTCCCATCATTCGGTGGATCGCAGCCAGCCGAAGCCCTACACACAGCCTGATTACTCAGGTCGGTGGACTACAGCCTTCCTCGGCTTATTGGCCGTACACACTGCCTGGGGCGTTCAGTTCGGTGGGTCATAGCACCGAGGCCCATAGTTGGACCGCAGCCCAAGAAGTGTATCAATTTGGCCTTAGCCACTTTTGAGCCTTAGCTCAGGAACAATCCATTGGCCTTCATCCACTTCCGAACCTTTAGTCCGAGATCATTCCATTCGGTCTTCAACCGACTTCCGAACCCTAGTCCGGGAACAATCCATTAGGTCTTCAACCGACTTCCGAACCTTAGTCCGGAAACCAACCAATTGGCCTATAACCAAAATGGGGGATCATGCAACACATAACACATAGGAGCACGTAGTAGCACATTGGAAGAGGAATGACATATAAATAAACTTACGTGTGATCATTCACTTACTAAGAATAGTCCTAAGGGTTCATACAACTTCCACCTAGGTCAACGGGATTCCAATTCAACTAGCATGCAATTCCTAAGACTCATTTAACCTACGAATGGTGCCCGAAATATCAAACTAGACTCAAGCACGACAAATGTGGCCGTTGGGACACCATGGGGAGCGGGGAACATCAAACGGGGAAGCCAAAGACCCGGGGTGGGGTACGGACCAGCGGGTAGCTGGTGGGTGGGGGTCACCCGCCGGAGGGCGCTGTTCCGGGCAGCGGGTAGCCGGCGGGCAGTCGGCTGCCCGGTGGCTGCCCGCTGCCGGGCAGTGCCCTTTTGGGCAGCGGGTAGGTGGTGGGTTCCCCTACCCCCCACTGACTCTTTTCTCATATATTCATCCCGGGAACCTTTGTGGAACCCGAAACCATGCTTAGACACTTTTAAACGCAAATAACGACACCACATAGGCAACTAACGGATCAACAGCAAGAATCATGTAGGACTTATCCTATTACGACATCTAAATATAAACAACACCCGAACATGCGAATTCCCACCCAAATATAAATCAAGAACATCACAATACAAATTCACAATCCAACCTAGGGCTCTAATCCCACCCAAATCATCAAGAACATATTTTATCTTTAACATAAAGAAATATCAAGATTCGTCAAGAATCATCACATCATGATCAAGAACTTCTTTTTAACATCAAGATCATCAAGATTATCAAGAAAGCGTATTAATCATCTTATCAATCATCAAGAACATAACACAATTATCATAGAAGAATTCAATCAAGACATAAGAATATACTGGGAGGCCAAGGAAGGAGATTATAGCGAGGAAAATAGGTTTTGTTGAGACATGGGTTACCTCTTAGCCTTAATTAATTTCCTTGGCTATGAATGGTCTTTCTTTAAGCTTCCTTTCTTGATTTCTCCTAGGGGGATTCTTGGAACTTCTTATGTGGTGAGAGATTATTGTGGTGTAAGATCTAGGTACCTCCTATGATCATATATATATATATATATATATATATATATATATATATATATATATATATATATATATATTCCTAAGAGTCCTAATTGGGGTCTAAATACTATGGGCTTGCTAATTCTATTCCTTATAGGACTAAGGAGTTGGTTATAGGGATGTGGGCCCATGGACTATGGTGGACCTTCCTTAGTTGATTAATGGGTTTTTAATTCTCTTTTTAGGGTAAGTGATTAAATATTCAGTTAGGGTTAGGGGTCGTAACACGGGGTGTTACACACTCCCCCCCTTACAAGAGGCTTCGTCCCCGAAGCCGGTGCGTGGATCCACTCTTTCACCCCTAGACGTAACGTATTTTGGCCTCCTAGTTAGGAGATGTGGCTCCACGTGCTGTCTTCGTTGGGGTAGACTGGATTTTTGGTGTGGTGGTGGTTTCTGAGGGTTCGGGTCTACCTTGGTTTCCTGCTCCTGAGCTGGACACCCCACGAGTGCCCAGCATGGCCTCGATAGTTGCCACCCTTTGGTCCAAAGCGCGCGTTGCGCAGATTAGGGACGAGAATCCCTCATCCATGATCTGGTTCTGTCGGGTGAGCTGCGCGAGGATGCCTTCGTTGGCAGATTCTTCATTTTGGCCCCTTGGGTTTCCTCTTGCTCGTGTGAGCGCCGGTGGATTAGGCTCGCTATCTTCTTCTTGGTCCTCATTTTCCCCCGGTTCCCCACATTCTTGCATTGCCCGCTTGAGTTTCTTGTTGGAGATATCCAACTGATCCACCAATTCCCTTCGTTCCCCCTCGGGTTTAAGGCAAATCTCTTCGAGGGTGATGTATTGTCCCCCTTCAGTGTAGTAGATATCATTGCGACAGAGGTTCTGGGCATTGAAAACCATGCCACTTGCAGTCTTGACCTCTGTACGACTCAGATCTACCCCCTTTTTCTTCATGATCCAACTTAGGATCATCCCGTAGGGTAGGCTAAGCCGGTTGCTAGTTTTGCAAAACTCCATGTGTTTCAACATGAGGGCCGATAGATTGAACTTGATTTTGTGCTTTAAGAGATAGGCAAAAGAACACTCCAAACTTCCCACATCCTTGCTTTTATTATTTGTGGGCAATAGGCTATCAGTCACAATCATAACCAATATCTTTTGCTCCGCAGTTAGCCAATTTCTGTTTGGCCGTGTGGCCGAGGTGAAGCCTTCCTCCTTCCCGAGTAGGTACCCGAGGTAATCCCTGTACCCCGTGTTTTGGGTACCAATCCACCCCTTCCGGTCATAGTCTGACACACCCGTGGTGGTCAATCTTAAGAGTTTGGCCAAATGGCCTTCGGAATGTATGATTTCCTTGCCTCGGACCTTAGTGGTGATTTCTAGTTTATCACCTCGTTTGACGGCCACCAAGTGTTGATAGAATTCTTTCACCAACTCGGGGTACGTATCCCCTTTAATGGTGAGATACGTATCCAAAAGCCCTTGGTGGTGGAGCATGTCGACCAATTCCGGAGAGAATTGATTGGGTTCTAGGGCTTTACCTCTGATGACGGTGTAGTCGGCGTTGTTCCAATCCGGGGTACGGACTCCGAGGGGCTTTTTCGGCATTTCCTTGAACTTTTCTTCTAGGTGGCGTTTTCCGCTGGACTCCGGTGAGATTCCTGCGGTACGACTTTCTCCGGCGACGGCGGTTCTTGGCTTGGCTTGGCTTGGCGCGGAGGCGGAGATGTTCGGCGAGGCAGCGGTGGACCACGGCGAAGCTTGGGCGTGTGGGGTGAGCGTGGGGCAGTGGTGGCGTGAGGCAGCGGTGATGTGTGGCAGCGGGGGGAATCCGGGTGGTCGACGGTGGTGTCGCGGGTTGCTTCCGGTGTGGCGGCGGTGAGCGCCGTGGGCGGTGCGCCGGTGGCTTGGTTGGTGGTGGTGGTTGGCGGAATGGCTTG
Source organism: Ipomoea nil (assembly GCF_001879475.1). Lineage (NCBI taxonomy): Eukaryota > Viridiplantae > Streptophyta > Magnoliopsida > Solanales > Convolvulaceae > Ipomoea > Ipomoea nil. The sequence goes on along the minus strand of NW_017617269.1, from coordinate 168,826 downwards.
GTGTGGCGGTGTTGGTGTGGCGACGGGGTGAGAGAAAGAGAGAGAGAAGGTGTGGAGGGAGAAGGGGGAAGAAGAAGGGTTTTTGATTTGGGGGTTTTGGGGTTTTTTAGGGATTTGTAGGGGTTTAAGAGGGGAGTGTTCCCTTAAGGTTTCAAAAAACACTCATGGCTTAGTAGTTAAGGCTTTAGTCTTGTAAGTGAGAAGTCTAAGGTTCAATTCTCATTAGTAACATTGTTTTTTTCCTTCTTTTGTCTTCTAGTGGTAGGGAATTTGATTGGTCCTCCTTGTGGTTGTTCGTTGTTGTTGTTGTCTAGTTTCCTCTACTTATGCTAAAATATTTCGATCTTATTTAAAGTAATTCCGAAGTGGCTAAGCCAAACAAGTAGTTTTATTACAAGGGTGGTTACAGGGGGTTTCTTAGTTTATCCTAAACAGAACTCGTCTTCTTGGTTTTCCTCTGGTGGATTCGCGTGATCCTCGTCTTCCGGGGTCATGTTTTCTTCGTTGAGGTTGCCCTCGTTCCCGAGTTCGGCTTGTGTGCGGCTCATGATGAATACTTTTCCGGGGGCACCGTGATTTCCTTGGTTGCTTGTGCCTCCGTGCTGGCCCATGTTCATGGGGCGTGAGCTTGAGGGTTGTAAGCATTGGAAGGCCTTGTGTCCTTCTTTTCCACAGTTGAAGCATCGTAAGGGGTTCCCCATGCAGTCTCTGCCTCTATGGCTTTGGTTGCATTTTGGGCAAGGTAAGCCCCCTGTATTGGCTTCGTTGTTTCTTGGGGGCGGTCTTTGTCCAGTTGGGTTGTTTGGCCTTGTGTTGGTGTCGGTTCTCGTTCTCTTTATTGGTGGTGCCCCTCCTCCTATTTTCCTTTTTCGAATCTGATCTTGAACCCCACATTGTAGTAGTTGGATTCGGTAGAGGTTGGCAGCACTGGAGTAAGCCTCGTTGAGGGTCCGGGGCCCGCTTACTATTAGTGCTTTTCGAGCTTCGAAGTTGAGGCCCGATATCAACCTCTCTATTTTTGTTGATTCTGTGGGGACTAACTCTGGCGCGAAGCGTGCCAGTTCGAGGAATCATTTATGGTATTCCGTGATAGTAGTCGTTCCTTGTTTTAGGTGGAGGAACTCTTCGTGCATAGAAGCTTTTACGTGTGTCGGGTAGAATCGTTCTCGCAGGCACGTTTTCAGGTTTTCCCAGTTGAATCCTGGTTCTTGCCTGTAAGTGGGTCCCTTGTGGATCCACCATAGGTCTGCCTCGTGTCCGAAGTAAAATGAGGCTAACGCTACACGACGTTCTTCTGGGCATTCTACCAACCCCAAAATCTTGTCGAAGGTCTGTATCCATTCTTCGAGGATGGCTGGATCTTCTTCTCTTGAGAACGTGGGTGGTCGATGGCTTGAAACTTGTCAGGCGACTTCTGAGTTTGCGTTTGGTGGAGGGAGTGGTGGACTGTTGTTGCGGAGGGCTACGTCGCTTAGTGCTTAGGCGACCTGGGTGAGTTGCTGTAGGGTTTGAGCAAGGGGGTCGTGTGTGGTGGGTTCCGGAGTCCTTGATTGTCTTCTGTTTGGTGCCATGTTACTCGATCTATAGAGTCAATGTTTACAGTGGTTTAGAGGGTTGCACCCTTACCTCGGTGTGATAAGCGAAGGGGGTTTCTTTAAATTAGGGAGGGGTAATGTGAGGGGAGGTCATGTGTAGGTTTCTCAATCTCACCGCGCGTCTTAAGATTTCTGAGTCCTATGTTCCTAAATTCCTAGTGTTCAAGCCTGATGTCCTAAAGTCTGGTCTTAAGAGTCTTATCCTAGGGTCAAACTTAGGCTCTGATACCAACTGTAACACCCCAAAATTTTGGAACTTTTAAAACTTATATAATAAAGATAAATCCTCATTAAATTCCGAAATATAACATAAGAGTATGGGGTGCTATGCCACACCTGAGCTAGAGAACCCAGGTGAATAAGCTAACTAATTAAAATTCTCAATGATGTCAATACATAAGTATGGCACGCAGGCCGAAAAGGAAACTAGCTACTCTACGCTCCAAATCTCTAGCGCGCTCCAGTGTCTACTCATCTGTTCCTGAAAGCCAAATATATCTGTTCAGCGAGAGATGCTAGCAACCCACTCCAACGCGTTGAAATACATTATAGATAGATATATATAGATATACAAAAATCATTTTGAAGCAGGAAGATACATATACTTAAGAGACACTAGTTTTAAAAATCGGGAATAGACTCAGCAAATAGGGACAGGCACATCAAACAATAATAAACAGTTAAGTAGAGATAACATCATAAGGAATATGCATCTAAGGTCATAGATCACTTTCCAATTCCAAAACACATCATCATTCAACCACCATTCATATCACAGAATCATTGATGGCGCCACGGGACCAATCGCATGCCCCGAACATGAGGGTTAATGCTTATAGCATTAACGCGGCCCCGCAGCACCCTACCTTAGTACCGTGGTATGAGAGGAGTTGATCGCAACCAACCCTTTGAGAACCGCTGACGAACTCAACGTCGGACCACGATACGACACACCGCTGACGCACCCAGTCGGTGGACCGTGATCCCCTTTACAAGGGGGGGACTTACGACCCTACACACCGTCGATGCGCTCAGTCGGTGGGCGAAGATCCTCGGAGACTATGGCCCTACACACCGTTGTCCCATCATTCGGTGGATCGCAGCCAGCCGTAGCCCTACACACCGCCTGATTACTCAGGTCGGTGGACTACAGCCTTCCTCGGCTTATTGGCCCTACACACCGCCTGGTGCGTTCAGTTCGGTGGGTCATAGCACCGAGGCTCATAGTTGGACCGCAGCCCAAGAAGTGTATCAATTTGGCCTTAGCTACTTCTGAGCCTTAGCTCAGGAACAATCAATTGGCCTTTAGCGACTTCCGAACCTTTAGTCCAGGATCAATCCATTCGGTCTTTAACCGACTTCCGAACCCTAGTCCGAGAACAATCCATTCGGTCTTCAACCGACTTCTGAACCTTAGTCCGGGAACCACCCAATTGGCCTATAACCAAAATGGGGGATCATGCAACACATAACACATAGGAGCACGTAGTAGCACATTGGGAGAGGAATGACATATAAATAAACTTACGTGTGATCATTCACTTACTAAGAATAGTCCTAAGGGTTCATACAACTTCCACCTAGGTCAACGGGATTCCAATTCAACTAGCATGCAGTTCCAGGAAGCGGGAGGGCGCTGTTCCGAGCAGCGGGTAGCCGGCGGGCAGTCGGCTGCCCGGTGGCTGCCCGCTGCCGGGCAGTGCCCCTTTGGGCAGCGGGTAGGTGGTGGGTTCCCCTACCCCCACCTACACCCCACTGACTCTTTTCTCATATATTCGTCCTGGGAACCTTTGTGGAACCCGAAACCATGCTTAGACACTTTTAAACGCAAATAACGACACCACGTAGGCAATTAACGGATCAACAGCAAGAATCATGTAAGACTTATCCTATTACGACTTCTAAATATAAACAACACCCGAACATGCGAATTCCCACCCAAATATAAATCAAGAACATCACAATACAAATTCCCAATCCAACCTAGGGCTCTAATCCCACCCAAATCATCAAGGACATATTTTATCTTTAACATCAAAAAATATCAAGATTCGTCAAGAATCATCACATCATGATCAAGAACTTCTTTTTAACATCAAGATTATCAAGAAAGCATATTAATCATCTTATCAATCATCAAGAACATAACACAATTATCATAGAAGAATTCAATCAAGACATAAGAATATACAGGGAGGCCAAGGAAGGAGATTATAGCGAAGAAAATAGGTTTTGTTGAGACATGGGTTACCTCTTAGCCTTAATTAATTTCCTTGGCTATAAAAGGGTCTTTCTTTAAGCTTCCTTCTTTCTTGATTTCTACTTGGGGGATTCTTGGAACTTCTTGTGTGGTGAGAGATTATTGTGGTGTAAGATCTAGGTGCCTCCTATGATCCTATATATATATATATATATATATATATATATATATATATATATATATATATATATATATATATATATATATATATATATATATATATATATATATATGTATATATATATATATATATATATATATATATATATATATATATATGTATGTATGTATGTATGTATGTATCTATATATATATATATATATATATATATATATATATATATATATATATATATATATATATATATATATATTCCTAAGAGTCCTAATTGGGGTCTAAATTCTATGGGCTTGCTAATTCTATTCCTTATAGGACTAAGGAGTTGGTTATTGGGATGTGGGCCCATGGACTATGGTGGACCTTCCTTAGTTGATTAATGGGTTTTTAATTCTCTTTTCAGGGTAAGTGATTAAATATCCAGTTAGGGTTAGGGGTCGTAACACGGGGTGTTGCACATCTCTCTTTTCAACATTTTGAGGACACACGAACCAATTTGAAGGAGCTATTGGAACATCAAAATGTTCTGCAAACGAAAATAGTCAGAGCTGAAAGACATCTGAAGGGAGATCTCACCGAAGGATTATTGGAGATAATTCAACTCATGAATAAAGAACGAGAAGCTACCGAGAAGATCAACAATGAAAGACACTTGAGTCAAATAAAGGCCATACAAGATCAAGAGACAAGGATAAATCACCTTGAGGTAGAAATGTAGAATTATCCTCTATGCTAATAAAATGTCTGTTTTGCAGGATGTTTCTTTCAAAACACATGATGGTGTTAAACTTGTTAAAGCCACTCAAGAACAAGATTCCAAATTCCTTGGCTTTTTGATTGATAATGCCATAAGGGGGGAAGAAATTCTCAATCATCTGGCTTTACAACAATAGGAATTCATCCTTGGAAGTCAACAACAACAGCCAGTTTTGACCGCACCAACAAAAGGCTGTGGCCGAGGACGTGGTCAACAATCCCAAGTTGGTTTCGCTCAATTTGCAAATTAGTGTCTTGGATCAAGCTCATCGAATGTTGCTGAAACTCGAGGCTGGTTCAAATGTTCAAAAAGAACCGTAACACCGCAGAAAATCTGGACAGCCGAGAATGTGCCGAGTATGGTGAAAAGATGGCCCAAAGCTGATCAAGCTCAATGGATATCTGACAATAATAATGAAGAAGAAGCGAAAAGGAAGCGAACCGAGATGTGGTACGAGTTTAGAGATCATACCAACAATAAGGGTGAAAGTTTGGGATTCCAAAGAAGCTTTGAAGAATGCATAGTTTGGTGGGAAACCGGAGTTCTTACGGGCACCAACATTAAAGATGCCTTTGGACACTATATGGCTGGAAATGTGACCAAAAGATTTGAATGTGAAAAGTTCAAAAATGATATCTGCAAGATGAGAGAACACATCAAGGACATATTGAAAGCTGGCATGGGAGTCAAGAAACCCAGAAGGTAATCAGATATGAACTCCTAAAAAATATGGTGTTTTGAATATCAATATTTTGAAATGATTTTGGCTATAATAAAATTTCCTCTATCGACTAATATGAATAAATATTTCCCTTGGTCTAATCTAAGTCTGTTTTGATTTATTTTGACTATCTTGTATTAGTTTGTGAATTAAAAAGACAAGAGTTGTTAAACGCATGCAAAAATTGAAAATTGAAAAGATAAAAATTGATTAAAAATTAATCAAGGATGCGTATAGGACTTGTCTGAATTAATTCGCAAGTATTTTTATCCCTAGAATTACTTTTGTCAAACTCATCTTGGCTTTACCAAAATAAAATTGAGCAAAAATTGAAATTATTTTTCAAAGACTTAAAGCCAATGTTTGAGTATAAGTTATGGCATTATCAAAAGGGGGGAAATTGTTAGGAATAAATTGTAATAGATTTTGATATGCCATATTGTAAATCGTAGAACCCCAATTTTATTTTGGTTAGACTAGTCAAGTCATAGACCAAGAAAGGGAAAAACAAATTCATTAGTTGAGGAAAATGGATGAAGAAGATATAAAGCCTAAAATAAAGAATTTGCCTAGTGAAAATGGCAAACAGAAGAGAAAGATGTATGTGTATGAAGAAGTGTACACAAGTTATGAAGACTTTCATCCTAAGAAGAAATCTCTCAACGAAATTCAAGAAGAAATCCCTCAACAAATTCCGAAGAAGAAAGAACGTGACTTGAAGTTTGCATGAAGCTATCTTGAAGATCAAGCATCTATAGAAAGAAAGGAGTACACCAAGTGAAACGAGATGATGATTAAAAGGTTGTACGCACGAGTTGGTAAAAGCTTGAAATATTATACGTAAGGTCACAGGTTTAAATCTCACATCTCATACATTTTAAAGAAGCCAAGTTTAAATCCATCAGATGAAGTTTGGGCGATGGTTTGGTAGGGAAGCCGTTTGCAAAGGCAATAGGGATAAGATTTCCAAATTGAAGGGATGAAGTATCTCAAAATTGAAATAGGGATGCAATTCCAAATTGATGGGAATGCAATTTCAAATTGAAATTGAAATAGGGATGCAATCCCAAATTGATGGGAATGCAATTTCAAATTGAAGGGATGAAGTTGAAGGGAATTTCAAAATTGAAATTGGGTATTTCAAATTGAAGGGATGAATTTCACGTTTCAAAATTGAAATTGGGTATTTCAAATTGAAGGGATGAAGTTCATGTATCTCACCCAGACGTGAAGTACAGAGAAAATACAAGAAGAAGTTGCAGAAGCAAAAATACTAGTCCAAATTAGTAAGGGAATACTACTCCAAACTAGTAAGGGATTAAATTGGAGATTATATTTTTGAAGATAGAAATCCCAAGAGGCGTGATCTACACCAGATGAAGTTTTTGGGACGCCATTTTTGCGAAAACGTCAAGCTCAACTTGCAGAGAATCTCTGACATATCTGCAACATTATCTTATCCTCTGAAAAGGCTATACAGCTAGAAGAAATTCAAAAATGAGAACGTTTGTTTCCAACGGACATATTTTCATTACCAGCTATAAAAGGATGATGATTGAAGCAGTGGAAAGCGGGGGTGAACAAAGTAGAAACAAGAATACAAAGAGCAAAGAACAGAGCTAAACAGAGCATACGAAATTCAAAAGAGCTTTCCATCTCAAGAGCTTAAATTGATATATTCTTTGTGAGATAAACACTCAGAGTGATACAGAGCTTACAAAAGAAATATCCAAGAGTGTTAGAATCTTTATCAACTTCAAGAGACTAAGCGCATCATTGAAGATCAACTACAGAGTCTCAAAAGTTGGAAGCAGGGCAAACTTGTTTTGGAGCAAAACAAGAGAAAGGAGGAAAGTAACACGGAGCTGTGAAATCCTGGTTAGTCACACGGAGTTGTGAGATCCGAAGCAGCAGTGTCGGAGACATTGGACGTGATTAGTGCGGGCTTTGTGATCAAAGCACTAGATCACGGAAGGAGCGTTTCTACCGGAGCATAGAAGAAGGGGGGAAAGTAATGCGGAGTCGTGAAATCCTGGGAAAGTAACGCGGCGACGTGAAACCCGAAGCAGCAGTGTTGGTGGCACTGGGCGTGATTAGTGTGGGCTTGGTGATCAAAGTACTAGATCACGGAATTCATTGTATCTTGGAACCAAGAAGTGGTGGATATAGTCAATTGCTCTTGGAGAGAAGAGCAAGGGGAGTAGGAGGATTACACCACCTCCGAACCACTATAAATTGCCTTGTGTTCTTTACTGCTTTCTTTACTTACTGTTCTTGCTTGCTTCTCATGAGAATAATCTTGACACAATATACACACACACCGTACCGTTTATTATTTTAGGCTGTGCACCGGACTCTAACAATCTAGTTAAGAGTCTTGGTTTCTCTGTTGCCTTAGCAATTGTTGTACTGTGCTAAAAAGTTTAAAAGTCTATTCGCCCCCCCCCCCCCCCCCCCTCTAGACTTTTACCTTATCTCTTTTGGGACCAACATAGTCAACAATAAGGAGGTACTTGTCTTCGATGCTATTGCAGCTGCGGTTCTTGAAGAAGAAAGTCGGTGGAAAAAAAAAAAAAAAAGACAAAGTTGGAATCTCACAACAATCTCAGGCGTTGACAGTGATAAAAGGAAGTTCAACGGAGCCTGGCTCTACTGGGAGTCACAACCGAGGTAGATCAAAGTCAAAGGGTAAGAAGAATGTCAAGTGTTTTCACTGTCGCAAAAAGTGGCACTACAAGAGTGAGTGTTGGCAGCTCAAGAAGGATGGGGCCAAAGGCAAAAATCCCGAGATATCAAATGCTCAGGGTTGTGTTGTGAGTACATCATATGGAGGCGATGTTTTATTTAGTGAAGCAGCAATAATTGTTGAAGGCATGAATAGTCTAGCTGATGTTTGGCGCATGGACTCCGGAGCAACATGTCATATGACTTCACGAAGAGAATGGTTTCATGAATATGAACCTGTCGCTAGAGGATCAGTCTTCGTGGGAGATGATCATGCCTTAGAGATTGCTTGCATTGGTACTATCAAACTAAAAATTTTTAATGGCAGCGTTGGCACTATCCAAGAGGTACGACACATGAAAGGCTTGAAAAAAATCTATTGTCTTTAGGACAATTAGATAGCCATGAATGTAAGATTCACATCCAATATGGGATCATCAAAGTAACGAAGGGCGCGCTCGTTGTGATGAAAGTTGAAAAGATAGCGGCCAATCTATACATGCTTAAAGGAGAATCACAACTAACAGGAGAAGCATCTGTTGCATCAGGCAATGTTATAGAGGAATCAACGATGATGTGGCACTAAAAACTTGGCCACATGTAGGAACGATGTCTAAAGATTTTTGCTGATCAACATGACAGGGTTGTCGAAGCCCTACAAATTTAATACTGGCTCACTCCACTAATTTGTAGTAGTGGCAAGACCAGGTCGAATCCCAAGAGAACTAATGAGTTTCGTTTCTTTAATTAAAATAAAATGACTCAAAGTAAGGAAAATTGGGGGATTTGAGAAGAATAAATAAAATAGACAATAATTAATAACGAGTTCAGAGATGTTGAATTCTAATTCAAGGGAAAATGAATTTTAAAGATGTGACTCAGATCATCGGCTCTTAAAAATTAAAGTTAGATTCAAGTACTTAGCCAAAAACTAATTAGGATAGTCGTAACTAGTCTTTGTTCTCCCTAAATTAATTGATTCAAATTAAGCATTCAAACCAACAATTGTTATTGAATAAACTGGGGACGATAGCGTTCCATATTTACCCAATAACATCAATACTCTTAATAGAAAATAACTAAGCCTAAATTACAGATTGAGATAGCTAAAATCTGCAACTTAGTCTTCCTAACCTTTATGTACTAATCATAGCAAAATAATTAATACAAACTATTCAGTCTAATCATCTATGACAATTACGGATCATAATCTCATAAGATAGCAATAGGAAAACAATAATAAAGTAAGTTGTCAATTTAATTTACTATCAGTCTTCCTGAAAAATTAACTTTGAAAGAGCTGGAAGTACATGAATCCAATAAATTAATTGAAATAGAACATCCCTAAATTCACAACTCAAACTTCAAATCCCTTGAATCAGATTAAGAAAATCTACTCAGACATAGAGTAAACTATTCTACAATATTAAGAATTCGAAAGAACAATCTCCCTAAAATACATCAGAATAGCTTTCCTTTTATAGGGTTCCAAATCAACAAGCTTCCCTAGAATTCAAGCTCTTACCGCATCAATAGCTAATTCCTCCAACAAATTCATCTTCAAATTCAAATTCAAAAGATTGATTAATTATCTCATGAATTCCGCGCTGAAGAGAATCGGTCGAAGTCGCTTACGAAACCGCTCTGCGCATCCACGTCTGTTCTGGTGTTTGCTACTTTGGCTTACGAAAACAAAATAGAAAGAAACAAAATATGAAATACTAAATTTACGTACAAAGAAAACAAAAAGAAAAGGAAGTAGTGGGTAATTAGAATTACTTAAACAAGTGGGACCCTAGTTCATTTATTTATTTTATTAACTATTAACACTAATTATATTTAAAATTTATTAACTAACTTATCTAATCCTAATATAATAAAATATACTAATAATAATAAAATATAAAATATAAATAATAAAATTAACCTATAAAAACTTATTTAAATCAAGGTATAAAATATGCTCATCACAACATCTTCTTCCGGGGCTAAAAAAGGTTCCATTACTTTTTTGTGAACATTGTGTTACAAGTAAGGAACATAGATTGAAGTTCGAGAGCTCAAAATCAAGAAGCAAAGTTATCTTGGAGTTAATCCACTCTGATGTTTTGCAAGCACCAGTTATATCCCTAAGAGGTGAAAAGTATTTTGTATCCTTCATAGACGACTACTCCAGGAGATGTTGGGTGTATCCATTCAAGGGGAAGGCGGATGTATTTGAAGTTTTCAAAATCTTCAAAGCACGTGTGGAACTTGAATCGAAGAAAAGGATCAATTGTTTAAGGTCGGATAATGGAGGAGAATATACTAGTGATGAGTTTGATAAATTTTGTCTACAAGAAGGTATCAAACGACAGTTCACGGTGGCATATACTCCACAACAAAATTGAGTGGCAGAGCGGATGAACAGATCCTTATTGGAAAGAACAAGGGCAATGTTGAGGACTGCAAATTTGGCAAATTCATTTTGGGCTGAAGCAATCAAAACCGCCTGCTATGTGATCAATCGGTCCCCATCAATCGCAATTGATCTGAAAACGCCAATGGAAATGTGGACTAGTAAGCCATCCAGTTATTCTCACTTGCATACATTTGGGAGTCCGGCATATGTGATGTACAACAGTCAAGAAATATCAAAACTTTATTCAAAATCAAGAAAATGTGTTTTCTTGTGGTATGTTGATGGAGTGAAGGGGTATTGCTTGTGGGATCCCACTGCCCACAAGGTCATCATCAGCAAGGATGTTGTATTTGTAGAAGACAAGGTACAAGGAAGTGAAAACACTGGAAGAATAATTTAGAGACAACTACAGGACAAATTGAAGGAAGGAAGAAAGAAGAAATTCCAATTTCCTCTGAAGCAAAAATAGAGCATGATGAACAAGATCAAGCCGAGTCTTTTACTTTCAAAGTTCGACGATCAACTCGGGAGAGGAGACAACCAGCTTGGCACTCAGATTATTGTATGGAAGGAAATGTTGCATACTGTTTACTAACAGAATATGGTGAGCCATTAACTTACCATGAGGCTATGAAAGGTCTAGATGCATATCTGTGGATGACAGCAATGCAAGAAGAAATTGAAGCTCTCCATAAGAATAAAACATGGGAACTTGTCCCGTTACCACAAGGAAGGAAGGCTATTGGAAATAAATGGGTCTATAAGAACAAGCGAGGTAGCAATTATCAAGTGGAACGGTATCATGCTCGATTAGTTGTGAAAGGATTTGCTCAGAAAGAAAGAGTTGATTTTAACGAGATATTATCTCCCGTTGTATGACTTACAACAATCAGAGTAGTCTTGGCGATGTGTGCTGTGTTTGACTTGTCTCTTGAGCAGTTGGATGTGAAAACTGCATTTCTAAAAGAAGAGATTTACATGCTCCAACCAGAAGGTTTTGAAGAAGAAGGAAAAGAGAACTTGGTTTGCAGGTTGAACAACTATCTATACGGTCTCAAACAGTCGCCGAGATGTTGGTATAAGAGATTTGATTCATTCATTTTGAGCCTTGGATACAACAGATTTAATTCAGATCCTTGTGTATATCTCAAGAGATTTGATGATAATCAGTTTATCATTTTGTTGTTGTATGTTGACGACATGTTGGTAGTAGGTCCCAACAATGATCGTATCTGTGAGATGAAGACTCAATTGGCTAGGGAATTTGAAATGAAGGACTTGGGACCAGCAAACAAGATTATAGGGATGCAAATTCACCGAGACAGACATAATATGAAGATTTGGCTCTCTCAGCATAATTACTTGAAGAAAATCTTGAGGCGTTTCAACATGCAAGATTGTAAGCCAATTTATACCCCTCTTTCTATTAATTTCAAGTTATCCTCAAGTATTAGTCCTAGCAACGAAATAGAGATAATGGAGATGCCTCGAGTACCGTATGCATCAGCCGTGGGCAACTTAATGTTTGCTATGATCTGCACTAGACCAGACATTGCACAAGTAGTGGGAGCGGTCAGTCGATACATGGCAAATCCTGGTAGAGAGCATTGGAATGTTGTTAAGAGGATCCTTAGATATATCAAGGGTACCTCAGATATTGCATTGTGTTATAGAGGATCAGACTTCATTATTAAAGGCTATGTTGATTCAGATTATGCAAGTAATCTTGATTGTAGTAAATCCACCACAAGTTATGTCTTTACTCTTATTGGTGGAACAGTAAGCTGGGTCTGAAGTTTGTAGCCTATTGCGGCAACTTCAACGACAGAAGCAGAATATATAGTTGCTACTCAAGCTAGTTAAGATGCTATATGGTTGCAAATGCTATTGGAGGAGCTCGGGCACAAAGTAGAGAAAATGACTCGATTTTGTGACAGTCAGAGCGCTTTGTACTTGACAAAGAATCCAGCCTTTCATTCCAAGACGAAACACATACGAGTTCAGTATCACTTTGTTCGTGAAAATGTGGAAGAAGCAAGTGTGGATATACAGAAAATCCATACTAAAGATAACCTGGCAGATATGTTGACAAAGCCGATTACCAACGATAAATTCGTATCGTGTAGGTCCTCAATTGGCCTAACAAGTATGCAAGCAGCATGAGATTGGCAAAAAGGATGAAGATCTATGATTTGACTTTAGTGGGAGATTTGTAAGTAATTGAAGTCAAACATGGGAGCTATGTAGAATATACAGTGATAGCAACAACCCCAAAGTCAACAAAGTTGTTAGCAAATCAGTAGACAAAATTGTTGAAAGAAGTTAGGCAGCCACAATTGTTGAAATTGAAATTTATAGTTTAGCCCCTAAACTTTAGGCTATCTACAAAATGATCCCTAACCTTCAACTATAAATAGGTAGTTCATTTACTATTTTGATCATCCCATCCCAATCTCTTTTGTTAGAATAGCATAGCATAGCAAAGTTCTTTTACAGAGAATTAGAGACTTATATTGCAGCTCCTATTGTAATATCATTTTGCCAATAGAAAAAAAATCGTTCTTCAAAATTGCCTTATTATGTGTATGATTTATTCTAAATCTTACACTAGAAATATTCTCAATATTTCCCGCCCAAGTTGCCATTGTAAGATTTGAATACGAAGGCTGTAAGATTAAGCAAACGGTTAAGATGAGAACTGAATGAATTGTATTGATTAAACTTGTTACAAAGATACAGGATACTGGAATATATATAGTGAAGGAATCACAAGAAGACTAGGATAGGGAGTCATAATCTAACTCAAATACATAAAGTCCTAATAATACCCCTCAAGCACAGGGTAAGCTAGTAACCTCTAGCTTGTCTCTAAGAAAAGAAAATCTAAGGTTAGGTAAAGCTTTAGTAAAAATGTCAGCAAGTTGATATTTGGTTGAAATAAAGTTTGACTTGAATATCTCCAGAAGCAACTATATCTCTAACAAAGTGATAATCAATCTCTATGTGCTTGGTGAGAGCATGAAAGATAGGATTTGCACACATATATGTAGCACCAAAATTATCACACCATAACTTAGGAACACGAATACCTGGCACATTGATCTCACGTAACAGTGAAAGAATCCATATTACTTCAGCACAAACATCTGCTAGAGTTTTATATTCGGTCTCAGTAGAAGATCTAGCAATCGTTCTCTGTTTCTTACATACCCAAGACACAAGATTAGATCCGAGAAACACAGCATAACCACTAGTAGATTTACGGTCTTCAGGACAATCAGCCCAAACAGAATCAGAAAAACAGGAAGTTCTCTTGACACTGACTTTCTTATACGCAAACCGAAATCAATTGTCCCCTTAACGTACCTCAATACACGTTTTAGTGGCTCCCAATGTGATGTTCTAGGAGCATGCATGTGCTGACAAAGCTGATTTACTGCAAAAGACAAGTCAGGTCTAGTAATCGTGAGGTATTGCAGCGCCCCAGCCAGACTCCTGTAAACGTAGGATCATCATACAAATCTACATTGAAGGGACAAATTTTGAGACAGAAATGGGATTAGCTAGAGGCTTGCATTCTACCATACCTGCTCGTTTCAGAATATCTATCATGTACATTTTCTGAAAAAGCATAATTCTATCATTACATTTAATCGTTTCAATCCCAAGAAAGAAACCAGGTTCACCCAAATCCCTGATCTTAAATGCAGTAGATAGATTAGGCAACAAATTATTCACCAAACTTTGATCACTCCCCATCACAAGTATATCATCAACATAAACCAATAAATACACAGACGTAGAGTCCTGCGAGTGATGAAATAGAGAGACATATGTCTTTGATGCCTTAAACCCAATCGATAGTAGAAACGTGTGTATGCGCTTGTTTCAATCCATACAAAGAACATTTTAACAGAAAAACATAATTAGGGAATTGAGCATCAATATATCCAGGGGGTTGACGCATGTAAACAGTTTCAGCCAAATTTCCATTCAAGAAAGCATTATGAACATCAAGCTGCCTAACAGCCCAACCATAGGATATAGCCAAAGATAAAAGTAACCTGACTGTTGTGGGTTTCACGACTGGACTGAATGTTTCAAAGAAATCTTGACCAGGCACCTGATTGAACCCTTTTGCTACTAACATTGCCTTGTGTCTTTCAATTGAACCATCAGCCTTTCGTTTTGTGCAAAAAACCCACTTACATCCAATAACATTCATATTTGAACTAGAAGGAACAAGACACCAGGTTTGAGTTTGTAGTAGAGCATTGAACTCTTAATCCATTGTGTCACGCCACTCAAGATACTTAACTACCTGCGTAAAACATGCCGGCTCAGTGGGACAAACTTGTGCAGTTAAAGCTATAGGAGGAGCTTGAGACTGACTCCTAGTGGGCATGACATGGGTGTGAACGTTTGGCCTCGTGAGGACGGCCTCGCAGTTGTAGTGCGGCTGCCTCAGGCACGGCCTCAACTGGCAGAGCCGTGTCAACCGTGTCCGTGTGGTCAGTGGACATGACTATGTAATCAACTTAGCCAAGGAGAAGATCCAAGGACCAAAGGTTCCTGCAAAATATTCTTAGTACCAAAAGGAAAAACAGTTTCATCAAACTGCACATGCCTACAAACATATATTATTTTTTCTGCAGATCCATGCACCTATACCCCCTAAAAGACTCAGGATAACCCAGAAAGACACAGGGAGAAGATCTGTAGAATATTTTATGATGATTATATGGTCTTAAGTGAGGATAATAGAGACAGCCAAAAACACGAAGGAAAGAATATGATCGAGGAGACTTGTGCGACATATGATGAGGACTAGAATTGTTTAAGACACTGGAAGGCATTTTATTAATCAAATAAACAGATGTTTCAAAAGCAAAATCCCAAAAACAAGACGGGTAGAGGCATGAGCCATAAGAGTGAACCCAAAGAGTGAGCCCAGTTTCGACAATGCGCCTGTGCTTCCGTTCAACACGCCCATTTTGCTCATGCGTGTATGCACATGACTGCCTATGATTAATGCCTAGTTGCACAAACAAAGAATGTAATTTGTTATATTCAGCTCCTAGATCAGATTGAATGGACTTGTTTTACGAATAAATGAAGGCTCAACTAAAGCACGAAATTGATCAAATATGACATAAATTAAAGATCATATTCCTGCTTCATAGGAAAATACCATGTGTAACGAGAATAATCATCAACAAAGATAACAAAATAATGATAACCATTAGAGGATAGCAAAGGAGTTGGTCCCAAATATCAGTGTATATCAAATCAAGAACATCTTAACTATTAGACTCAACACATGCCAAAGGGAAACGTGCAGATTGTAACACCACACTTTTCTTAAACCTTATTAACAGACTTAACCTTGAAAGATAAGCTAAGGCAGCGGAATAAACTTATTAAACAACTTAATAGAGGTGTCACCGCCACAATCACCCTACACGGTGATTGCACAGGCTAAGGTTAAACAAGCTAAACCATTCAAGTCTTACTAACATTAAAACAAACTAGGGGATAAGACCCCGGTGTCCAACACCATCAAAAACACAATGGAAAGTCAACTACAAGTCTCAAAAATAATCATCAAGAGTTTAGACTACAACTAGCTATCTATGCTAATCTGGTATAACTCGTACTCTCTCACGAACTGGGTCCACCTGAAAGGAGTTAACAAACAACACGTAGAAAACAAACCCGTTAGCACGAAGCTAAGTATAACGCCACTCAACCCTGTAAAATACTACAGTATATACTTTTGGAAAACATTTGCTTCACATACTTAGATCAAGGAAAGTTAATCACTTTAACAACGGGTTCTAGATGCTTGCAACCTAGTTATCAAATAGGCGCACTTCTCTATCATTATCTCAACAACAAACTTAGTTTATCAAATATCTCAATAGACAAACTCATGCTAACAAATAACTCAATAAGTAAGCTCATGCTATCATATAACTCATAAAGCAATGTCATGCTATCAGGTAACTCATAAAGAAAACTCATGCTATCATATAATCTTAATAACCAATCTCATTCTAATATATACTCAATAAGGAATCCCATGCTTACGTATACTCAATAAGCAATCTCATGCTAACATATACTCAATAAGCAATCTCATGCTAACATATACTCAATAAGCAATCTCATGCTAACATATACTCAATAAGCAATCTCATGCTAACATATACTAAATAAGCAATCTCATGCTAACATATACTCAATAAGCAATCTCATGCTAACATATTCTCAATAAGCAATCTCATGCTAAAATATACTCAATAAGCAGTCGCATGCTACATATAACTCATAAAGCAATCTCATGTTATCATATATGAATGGAAGAAAATATAATGGCATGCTTCTTATCCTACTTTCATGCAACACGTGCGAATCATTTAATCATGCAATAAGATTAACATGATGCTTTAGTATAAGTACAGATAGATATACATATACACTCTCACTCTTAAAAGAAATATTTTTTTCTGTGGAGGTTTCTTAGAGTCACAATGACTCGCTTTTCTTCACTTTCTCCAGAGTCACAATGACTTGCATTCTTTTGAGTCGCAATGACTCGCTTTCTTTAGAGTCACAGTGACTCGCTTTCTTTAGAGTTGAAATGACTTGATTTTCTCTTTTTGCTCAATATTTCTCATACTTCTCATTTCTCTTCTTGTGCGAGGCAGGTACTCCGCCGTATCGAAACCCTAGCGTACGGTGCAATCTCATGCATCCGCCACATCCGTATCTACGAAACCTCTAACTCGTGGGGGAGGTAGAGCCTTCACGACTCTTGAATAGACCTATACATGCTTGGCAATCTAGCCGGCTTAATACTCAACTTTCCCACTGAACCACTCTCTAGTTTCTTTATCTTTTTTTCTTGCTTGCTTTCTCTGTCGAATCAGGTATCGTACTTTTAGTGTGCACACCCCCTAACCAGGATTCCAAGCCCGGCGGGTAGTATCCAACCTAGTAACTCGGGAATATCGACCTCGTTACATGGTAAATCTGTCGGCTCGCAATGTCCGTTTGTTTTCTCAAACTTTCTTTCTTTCTCTTTTCTTCCGAAAAAACATAGTCCTAACGGTCTTCCAAAACTCATTTTCTTCACAATAGATAGTTAACCTATATATCTCATGCAACTTCTTTTCTTATGCAACAATCTTTACTTATGCAAGTTCATGCACATAAATCTCAAGCAACTTCTATTTCTCACAAATTGGAAATCAAATTATCATGCAACTTCCCAATGCAAGTAGATAATGATTTTCCAAAATAGATATACGGTTTTGAAAGAATACTTAGGCTTACATTAAGCCACTCATGCACTTAAAATCATGATATGCTCAAATATGAACTTTACCTTAAGAAATGCTTCACTTTCATTTCACTGTGAACTCTCAAACAAATACCAAATCATGCTTAAATCACATTACTTAGAAATTCTTCTTAGCAAACACTTAGCAAGTTTTGAACATGCACTTGAACTCAAAATACTCAACAGAATCTTATTTACTATAAATTAGCATTCAAGGAAACATGTTATGTACACTTCTAAATATTTGATATACTTGGCAAAATTCTCAACAAGTCATAACAGACATTTTAGGCATGTTTTTCTAGCAAAACTTAACAAATAGAATTCGTGCTTCCTAGTCTAACAATTAAAAAATTATCATGCTCTTCAAATAAATCACTAAGTCTAATGCTTCTCATTTTTAATTCACTGTAAACATACTCAGATAAATACTAAGCATGAATCAATACCATTTCTACTGTAAAAAATAAAAAAATAATAAAAAAAATAAAAAAAAAAAACTCAATTCAACTCCAAAATCAACCAAATCAATTACTACTAGTGCGTCGTGATAACCCCGAGCGTCCGAGCCTCAAGGGCCCACGAGTCCCGGTCCAAAACGACACGTAGCTGAGCCACAAGGGCCCGGCCACTGCACAGATTTTGCCCAGCGGGGCTTGAGGAGCCCCGCCGCTGGAACCGCCATGCGGCGGCCTAGGGCCACGGCTCTAGCCTAGAGCCGTGCCCTAGGGCCGCTCCTCCACGGGGCTTGCCAACGGTCCTTGCCTAGGGTCGTTGGCTAGTCCCGTGTCTCATCTAGTGCACACTGTTTTCTGCACCAGTGAGATCCTTCTTCACCTGTAATGCAATATCAGGCAACCAAACACTCCCAAATCATCAAAAATACATCATAGCTCAACAATAGATCACTTAATAGCTCAACAACATCAGTATTCTAGCATTTCTAAGCATTTAAACTATAAGCTAGACTTCACAGAGTCAATAAAAGCTAGTTGGGAGTCCATAGGTTATACCTCTTATTGTTCTTCCTCCTTGTGTGGATCTCAGCCTCCACTCTATTCAAACACCACTTCGTTCACCTCTTAAACACCTCAAACCAATACAAACAACACATACAATACCTAAGAAAAGATATCAGAGATTGAAATCTAGGATGGAAATCTTAAGGAAAATGAGATGAAGGGATGAGATGAAATCTTACTGCCTTTGCTTTCTTTCTGCTACAGAGCTCAGAGAATGGAGAGGCAAATGAAGAGGATCAGGAGAAACAAGATGAAATGGTTCTACTTATATGGGTGCAAAACCCTAGGTAGATCACCAATGATTGGTTGATGGCAAAATAGTAATTTGGGTGAGTTCTACAAAATACCAGGCAAGCTAATGGTCTATCTTACAACATGAACCATAGTCTAGGAATGAGATTTTAAATATTTTGGGGTCAAAATACATTTTTCTAAAAATACTTTCTAGACAACCACTTAGCTTAGGTTTCTCATATTTCTCCAGGTTTCACTCAAATTGACTTTCAGATCAAAAACTAGGTATGCAATGTACCCGAGAATTTAGGATTTTTGAAATAGAATATTCTCGGTGTCGAATCTATTTAAAAGTCTCTCAAAATAATTTATTCAAACACCGATTTTATCGCAAAAATTTTTATAGAGTGAAAAATGGCTATTTTAGAATTTATTAAAACCGAATTTATACAATTAAATTTTGGATTGTCACATTCTACCCTCCTTAAAAGAAGTTTCGTCCTCGAAACTTAGGTTAGACGAACAGATTTTCTTAAAACAGAAGCTTTCTAGAAGAAGGTAAAAATTTCAAGAATGGGCTTAGGAGTTTTCTTGGAATACTTAGAAGAAATGGAATCTCTGAGTTCCAAACAAGCACCCAAACAAAAAGGCACTAAGCATAATGTAACTACTAGAGCTCATTAACTCAAAGTTTCCTTGTTACTCCATTTATTCTTATCGTTCTTACCACTTCTTCAATCTCAACACTTTGAACTTCTACGCTTCTTGCGTGAAATCTTTATAGTGTTTCATAAACACCTTTCTTCTTACCCAATAGTATCTTGCTATTCTTCTCTAGGGTTTGATACCCACAATTCAATCTAATATAGATCATAACATCTCTTGCTTGAAGTGTTAAGCACTTCCTTACTGACAATTTACCTTTTCACTCATCATTGGTATGATACATGTATCAAGATCCAATTCTCATGACACTATCATTAAAGTGGTCATATTTTCATTAATAACCCCAACATTTATTATCTCATAACCTCATTTTTCCTACCATATATGCATGATAACGCATCTTAGAGGAAGGTCACTCAATTGGTCCACTTAGTGTGGTCTAACTCAATCTTAGTTATCTTTTACTATAAGTTAACCGTAGTAACTTTCTTTCAATCAGAACTGGTGTATTCCTTTTATGATTTTCTTACAATCTTCGTGAACATAACTTAACCGATTAACAAGTACTTTTCCAAAGATTCTTGATAATACAAACTGTCATTTACTTCACTCGTAAAGTGATTCATGATACTGTGTCGTGCCCCCATTAGCATAAGGTCTTAACTATCCTTGCTACTTTACCAATTTGTTGCTTACCTCTTATTAGCTTTGTTCATTTTCTCTACTTTAAGAGAATTCATACGCGACGAGTCACGATCATACTTCTTCAATACGCTTTAAATCTTTGTCCAGGTTAGTCAGCAGTGCTAACTTATAAGTCTCTTTTCTTGAATCTTTTTCAAAACTCCTCATAGTTCAATAAATTCCGGCTTTGATTTCTCCCTTCTTACTAGTCTTTACCACTTCTTTTTCAAACGAAATTCTGAACAATACTTTCTTTCTTGCCTTAGCTACAATACAACCTTTCAAAAATCCTTCGATACAAAGTCTCATTCTTAATCTAGAAAGTCCAACGATTGAATCAATCCTTTATATTTACTTCTACTAAACTTAGTCTTTTAATTATATTCCATCATTCTATCATGAATTCAACTACCTCTTGTTTCATTCTCATTACTATAGTTCTTCTTTAAGTTCTCACACATCTTATCGTTCCTAAATTTTCATTCTTTTACTTGTCTTTCCTTACTTAATTCATTCCTTAGGATCATATGATTGCTTATAACTTTCTTCCTATCCTCTCCTATCTCAAGGTCTGATGTTATTAGTCATCACTTTAAACTTCACTCCTTCGGAGTTCGCAACTCTTAGCTCATCCCTTCTTATTTCTCGAGGATAAAAGGAATTGTCTTACTTTTGCGTAATCCAAGCTTAAGTTTCAATTCTCTATGTTTCAAGTTCAAATTTTATTCTTTGAGTTTGACATTTAAAGGTCTCTTCACTATCAATCCAAAAGCATAACAGTCACAGAAGGTTGAAATTCCAAGATCAACTATGTTACTTAAGCAGGTATGGTGTTCATTAGGAATGTACCTGTCTCCACGCCGTTAACCTTCACTTGAGCTCTCCACATCAGCTGATTACCACTACCACTACTTTGGTCTTGATTTTTCTTTCTACTTCCCTTGTTCTTGATACCGTCATGGTTGTCCCTTTTTCCACCCTTGTCATTCTTGTTTCCAGACTAGTTACTATAAGATCTTTTATTCAGTTGACGTCCACTCTCGTTAGGTCCTTGACTTAAGGCTTTCTCTTTTTTATTTGCGTAGCATTCAAAGGCTCGGTGCCCAACCTTTCCACACTTGAAGCACCTAATAGGGTCCCCTCTATAGTTGGTTCTTGGGTGATCCTTCCCACACTTCTTGCAATAGTAGTGTCTTCCTCCATTCTTATTCTTCCTTACTACACTTATGCCTTGACTTGGGCGATCTTTCCCGTCCACCGTGCCATGGTTTCCTTGAGAACCCTTGACTTGATCGTGATGGCTAAGTCTTGACTTCTTCTCTACTTGTTTCACATCTTCTTTAGCTTTTCTCTTGCTTTGGCTTTGCGTGCTTTCTTGGATCTGATGTGTCCCGACGACAGGAAGATCCACGCCATGAATGTTCTGAATCCAAACGTTTCTTTTTTGTGCCATTACGGTACTACATGGACAACACTTAATCACTAACGTTTGTCTCATTCTATCTCTTTACGCGCAACAAAAGCATCCCAACAGGATGCAAGTATAACTCTTATACTTGTCACATAACTTTCTACTTTCAACTTTCAACTTCTAGCTTTCAAGTTTTAAATTTTCTTTTCTTAAAGGTAAAGCTCGCAACAAGCAAAGCACACAAGCAAACATAAGTATAAGCTTTTATACTTCATACTTTAACAACTTTGACGAAGTTTTTCCTTCAAACTTTAACTTTCGAGGTTTCAACTTCTAGCTTTCTTAGCTTTCCACTTTCAACTTTCAAACTCTTGGTTTTTCACTTTCAATTTCTCACTTTTAACTTCTCTACTTTAGTTTCAAAAGATAAGCAAGTTGCACTTTAAACACATTGATAAAGCACATAAACAGTTAAGCAAGCGTAAGGAAACTCACAACCTCACTGCATTCCTAACTGATACTTAGAGTTCTTCTTAACTTGGATTCTTATACTTAGTCACTAGACTTAGAATCTTTCTCATCTCAGATCTCATATCTTAGAGTACATTCCTTATCTTATCCTTCATAGGATTTCACTTAGAGTTCTCTTCTTAACTTGTGCTTCATAGGACTTTCACTTAGAGTTTCTATACTCAATCTTAAGGGTCAAACTTCCTAAGTTCCCGCGGTTCGTACCGCTCTGATACCAACTTATAACACCCCACTTTTCTTAAACCTTATTAACAGACTTAACTTTGAAAGATAAGCGAAGGCAACGGAATAAACTTACTAAACAACTTAATAGAGGTGTCACCACCACAATCACCCTTCACGGTGATTGCATAGGATAAGGTTATACAAGCTAAACCATTCAAGTCTTACTAACATTAAAACAAACTAGGGGATAAGACCCCAGTGCCCAGCACCATCAAAAACGCAAGGGAAAGTCAAATACAAGTCTCAAAAACAATCATCAAGAGTTTAGACTACAACTAGCTATCCATGCTAATCTAGTCTAACTCGTACTCTCTCACGAACTAGGTCCACCTGAAAGGGGTTAACAAACAACACGTAGAAAACAAACCCGTTACCATGAAGCTAAGTATAACTCCACTCAACCCTATGCCGAAGAAGCCCGTCGGTACCCGAGTCCCGAAATGGAACGACACCGACTACACGGTGATCGGAGGTAAAGCACTCGAACCCGACCAATTCTCTCCGTAGTTGGTTGATATGCTTAGATTCCAAGGCCTTTTGGATACCTATCTCACGATTAAAGGGGATACGTACCCCAAATTGGTAAAGGAGTTTTATTGTCATTTGGTAGCTACCAAATGGGGGGACAAGTTGGAGATCACCTCCAAGGTCCGGGGCAAGGAAATAGTGCTCCCCGAGGGCCGCTTGGCTAAGCTCCTAAAAATTGACCACCACGGGTGTATCAGACTATGACCGGAAGGCTTGGGTACCCGAGACACGAGGTACATGGACTACCTCGGGTACTTGTTAGGAAGAGAAGGCGGTTTCACTTCGGCAACAAGGCCAAACAAGAAGTTGCTAACCGCCGAGCAGAAATTGCTAGTTATGATTGTGTCCAACAGCTTGTTGCCCACTAACAACAAAAGCAAGGATGTGGGGAGCTTGGAATACACCTTTGCCTATTTCCTTAAGCATAAGGTCAAGTTCAACTTACCCGCCCTTATGTTGAAACACATGGAGTTCTGTAAATCCAGCAACCGGCCCAGCTTACCCTACGGGATGATCCTAAGTTGGATCATGGAAAGAAAGGGAGTAGACCTAAGCCAGACTGAAGCCAGACCCATGGGTGGAATGGTCTTCAATGCCCAAAACCTCCGCCGCAATGACATCACCCTCAAGGAGGTTTGCCTGAAATCCCCGAAGAACGACGGGTACTAAGCTAGTGGATCAATTGGAGATCTCCAACAAGAAAATGAGACGCGCAATGCAAGAAAGCGAAGAGCAGGAGGAGGAGTAGGAAGAAGAAAGCGAGCCCAGTCAACCTAAACCCGCACAGGGAAGGGGAAATGCAGAATCCCGAGACGAAAGATCCACCAATGAGCGCATCCTCACGCAACTCATGAGGCAGAATCGGATCATGGATGAGGGATTCTCGTCCTTGATTCTCACGACAAGCTCATTGGACAGGAGAGTGGCGGCAATCGAGACAATGTTAGGCACACGTGGAGCTTCGAGCTCAAGAGTGGGAAACCAAGGAGGCCAATTGCGTGACATCTAGGGATCAAAGAGTAATCTAAGCTTGAGCTTCGGGGACGAAGCTCCTTGTAAGGGGGGGAGAGTGTAACACCCCGTGTTACGGCCTTCAATCCCGGATTAATTATTGAATTGATTCCGTTAATAATAATTAGAAAGGATTTAATTTGGTTAAGATTCCCTATAACTAATTGATGTGGCCCACCGTGGATCATGGACCCTAACCAAATCCATAATCCTATAAGGAATAGGATAAGTCGACCCTTACTATTCAGACCCTAGTTAGGACTCCTAAATCTATAGATAGGGACTTAGGAAGCATTTAGAAACCCTACCACAGTTAATTCTATCACACAAGATATTCCCAGAGAGAAACCTACAGAGGAATCCCCTTGCCATCAAACGTAGGAGAATTCACGAAAAGAAGATCTTAGAAAAGAACCTTAGTAGCCAAGGATATTGATTAAGGCTAATAGGTAACCCATGTCTCGACAAAACCTATTTTCCTTGCTATATCTTATTCATTGGCTCCTTTGATATATGATTCTGTGCTTGAATCTTGATAGAGCTTTGCCTAGGGTTTATATTGTGTTTATGTGATAATCTTGATGTTTATGTGATAATCTTGATGTTCTTGACACTATGATTAATTATATGAATGATCTTGTATTTCGATTGTGTCTAGAGCCCTAGGGTTATATCGTGGATTTCGTATTATGATATTCTTGGTATATTTGGGTGGGGTTTTGCATGATCGGGTGTTGAGTCTAGCCTAGGACTTGTGTTTAGGACTTTGCATATAGATTTCTTGATGTTCTTGTGATTCCAGATGTCCCTGGATCGTTATGTGATTTATGTTAAGTCCTGGCATGTTTAGGAGTCGTGTTAGGGTATATTTGGTATGATTCCTGGTTTAATTCTGTTACTTGAATACGTGGTGTTGTCGTTATGTGTTTGAATGTGTTTGGACATAGTTTCAGGTTCCACGAAAGATCCCGGAACCCAAAGTTGTCTGCGTATCAGTGAGGGGTAGGTGGGGGGACTGACCACCCGCCACCTACCCGCTACCCGCAACACTGTTCCAGGGGGCAGCCAGCGGGCGGTGGTCTGCCCGCCGGCCACCCGCTGGAAAGTGCCCGGCCACCGGCGGGTGGCTGGCGGGTGGTCCTCCACCCGCCACCTACCCGCTGGAATCCCGGCGTGGTTCGTGATGTTTTTCCCCGTTTGATGTTTTCACGTGTCCCGTTGTACCCCGTTTGTCGTGTTTGAGTTTCATTTGGTGTTTTAGGCATCATTCTAGGATTTTATGTGTGGTACGTGTCATTGTTGTTGTGTCTTGCTTGTTATGTGATTATGTGTTGATTGATTGGATGGTGATGAGTATCGTTGTCATTGCGCAATGGCCAGTGTGACTGATGATGATGATACCGAATGTTTTTCAGGTGACGGTTGTTATACCGAATGTTTTTCAGGTGATGGGCATTAGCTTCGGAGCACGCTAGTCAGAGCCTTGGACTTAGCTTAGTTAGTCTTAGCTCAGTAGTTGGCCTGTGTGCCTTGGGATTGTATTGATTATCAAACCTAGGTGTGGCATAGCACCCCGACACTTACGGATAGCTGTATGCCCTGTTTGGGGGTTTAAACAATGGATTTGCCTTTATTTTATAAGTTTTAAATATCTCAAAATTTGGGGGTGTTACAGACGCGACACCGAATCCCAAAGAGTGGTCGGCGTCCATAGAGTCTCGGACTCAAGTGTTCAACAACAAAATCAAATTGGGGAAATCAAACTTAACGACCTCAGGGAGTTTAGTGCTGGGTTCTGGATTGGGGAAATCAAATTTGCGAAAAGTGGCCACCATAGTGGCGGCGAGACGACGAGCTGAGATAAAATTCTAATTAAAAAATAATTAAAATTTGTTTAATTATATAATTCAAGTCATTTTATGGAAAATGAACCAAACACACAAACACAGTTTTATGTTGTGCAACCAAACACAGGAAAGGAAAATGTTTTCTGAAAAATGACTCATTTTCCAGAAGTCATTTTCTGCTTTCTAAACAGACCCTAAATTGAATTTGATATAGGCCCTGTTTGGTAAAATAGTTAGCTTATAGGTCAATTTTGGCTTATTTAACCACTATTAGTTGTTTGACTTGGTTAAAAAATAATATAAGTGTTTGATTAATTAGCTTTTTGTAACTCTAAAATGTTAAAATTCAAAAAATTGCTCAAAGCAACCTTTTCAATTAGCTTTTTGAGAAAAGAAATTATATCAAAAAACTATCAGCTAACACTTAATTTATCAAACACCTTTCTACAATCAACTAATTATACCCTCTAATTAACCCAATCAACTAACAGTCTTATACCGAACAGGGCCATAATCTAACTCTATAATAAAGCAAGAAGTTTTGCCAATCATTTTTTCCCGCCCAATGAAAACGATACCGTTTAAGAGAAATGTCATTTACGCTATAATTAATGATGTTCATATTCAATTACAGCCACTGATTAAATTTAGCCTAATTCATTAATAATTTTTTATATTAAGTTTGTTAGTTCTTTATATTACCTATGCATGTAAACATCGAGAACCACAATAATAAATCTAGAAAACAGAATCGTTGCATACTTTAATTACAAATCTGAAGTATTTGAAATCTAATTGAACACAACCTTTATGAAAGGTCTTTTGGTTTGAAAAACGTAATCATGCCTTTTTATTGTTCCAAAGCTTGCTTCTTCGTTATTCTACAAGAGCCCAGAATAATTCAACCTCTATATAAAGCACTCAAATCAGGTAAAATCTCAGCCTGTTGTGATCGCTTTCAACTTCATTTACTTTTTTTGGCATTCAGCCTGTTGGAGAATCATTCACGAGGAAGAAGACAGTTGCTACAAGAATAAGGTGAACCTTTGTATCCTCTTTCAACTTTCTTTTGAAAACAAATAGAATCCTAGAAATATAATGTATACCATAGTTTCTTGCAGTAGGCGCTACTCAAATGGCTCCACTGTACGCTTTAGGAAAACAACTATTTAGTAGCTGAAGGCTGAAACTTTGATGCAATCAAGAGCCAAGAATGCCTCTTTCATGACATGGAGGTAATTTTTTTGTATTTGTACCTGCAATATAATATACAGTGGGTTGTTGTTAAAATATAAAGCTTTGAAATCTTTTATTGCGTAGGATTCCTACATTATGGTAACGTACCTAAGGATTGTGTTTCAAAATTTACTAAACTGCTAAATGGAAGGTGTATGCAATAAGAGATTTTGTGGTTATCACCCACTATACTGCCCCTCTGTGAATGATGAATATGATCATCTCTATAGGATGATTGAGGAAGACGAACAAGATGAGGGGTCTGAGATACATTGCTAGAGTTAAGACAGAAGTTAACAGTAAGTGAAGCTAATGTTTACTTCTGATTTGTAGTTTATTCTATTCATAGATGAATCTACTCTTTTTGTGAAAACTGGGGAGGTCAAGATATCTTTATCTTATGATGCCACACAGTTGTTGTTCAATCAAAATATACCGGAAAGGTGTAATACTATCTTATTGTTCAATTCCACAGTTAGCATATTCTTACAACTTAAGTGGGAAGGGTTGTCGAAATCTACTCTAGACTCCAAAAGATCATTGTTGGACAACCATCTACTCTAATTGACTTCCTAATAGCTGATACAAACTTTTGCTTAATATACTTCTGTATTGTTAGTTTTTTCCAGATTCTAAAAACTTTTTCAGATTCCTAATAGCTAATATGTCTCTGCAGAAGAGAACTAAATATTCTATTGACCTTCTAATGCAATCAGTTTTCTAATCTATATTTTTTAAAAGTACATTTCTACTACTTATTTGGGTTTTACTTTTCGTCTAGGCTGTTTCTGCAGAAGAGTACAGTGCGTAGTGTCAGTACTATACTACCACTGTTTGATTGCAGTCCTACTGGATTTGGTGATTTTAAGAATGGTTCTGTGGTTGTAAATCCCCTACCTATGTGACCTATTTCAGGAACAAAAGGTTAGAACTTTAGATTTTGTTGATAGTATAAATGCAAGGTATTGAGTCATAACACAATTGTCTGAGGATTGCAGGGGATGCAGCAAATGTCTGAATGTGATGAAAACGACTATGAAGCATTGGAAGACATTTCTAAGGATTTACAGAATTAGAAAGTTGAGATTATGATTTATACTCAAATTGTGTCGTATCTATTGTATATTATATTTAGGCTTAGTTATATTAAAAGAAGACATTTCATATATCAGTACCTTCTAAATTCCTGTAGTCATGGTTTATTTTTAGTTTGAGTGTATTTAATTTTTTGAGAAAAATATTTCTATGCAGGTTAGGTTGATTCAACAGGACTCATGTCGACTGACCAAGACCTATTGCTATAAGAATCTACAAGAACCAAACCTAGGCAGACTTTTGAGTTTTTTTTTGGTTTACTATGTGTATCAATGAATGATCATGAGTTTCTAGCACTGTGTAAGTTAGCTATGGGATGTATTAAGCAAAGATTATGATCAATAAAAGCATCTATGTTTCTATAATTTGTAAGCGAAGACCACTTGCCTAATGTAGTGAATCATATATTAATTAGGCTGGGTAGAATTATCTATGGATTATAGTATTACTAATTAACCTTTTAAAATGCATGACCTTTTGCCGATTTATGTTATTCCATTCAAATTTGTTGAATGGAATCATATACTTGACATTCTGCAGACATGGTTGAATTGAGTTCCTTCAAAATTGGATTCCTATCTCATTAAGTCCAACCTATAATATAAGTAGAAAATATTGCACCTTATAATTGTAATAAATTAAACACCATAGTACCTGCTTGACTCAAAGATTTCACTTTCTGCTCATTTTAGAGTTTTGAACTGAGACCTACAAAATTGGTAAACTATGTCTAATGAGGACATCACACAAGGAGACTCAAGTTCATTAGCTCAACACGAAAATAGGACGCAAGATCCATTACAAGTGCAGGATGGTCCTATGACACGAGCTCGGACTGCAAGGGTACGTGAGGCCATTTGTGCGTGGACAGAGAAGATTGAATGGAACAAAATTTATTCCTCTACAAAGGAGAATGGAGGAGAAAGTATGACCAGCAAAGGAGAAGGCCAATACTACCATATTATTACACTTAAAGAAGGCTAATGATAGCAGCACAAAGGACCGTATAAATGAGACATCATCTCATTATTTATAACTTATGTTAGGATAAGTTCATATGTAATTATTTTAGCATAAGTTATTTTCTGAATTTTAGACTTCCAGCACAAATAAATAGGCTAGGACAAGTTTGAGAAGACATAGTCTTCTTGTAGTTACAAGAACACTAAGTCAAACACAAATATAGGATCATACAACCACTAGGAAGAATTTCTCTCCTTGTGGGGCTGAATTGTGTGGTTTTCCTTGCTTGAATAAGTGTATTTAAACCCCTCTATGTCTACTTTGAGGGACAGATTATGAATGAGACAATTGAGTTAGCTTTTGCTCACTTCCAACTCTTGTGTTACATAGAGTCACCTCTAGAAGCTGTGAAGTGCATGCTGTGATTGTGTGTATGTAAGCTTCTATTTTCCTTCGTGTGATGCGAAGCTTCTATCCAAAAGAAAATCCTATCATACATTAAGTTTTTAGCCTTCCAAGAGCCACGTCCCTTTCACCAAAACAACATCCAAAACACTTCGTGAACAACCATACATAACGTGAAGCCTCCTGGCTGAGTTTTAGCACAGAACGGGGTGGAGCGAGATGAAGATTTGACACGAATCATATCATCTATTTTGGTATCAGAGCCAGGTTGTCATCCTCATCAAAATCAGGTTATAAATCACTCCTTTACTTTACGATTCTTGCAAGAAAACCTGCCTATTGTTAAGTCTGCCAGAAAATTTATCATTTGCGCATTCAGAAAAAAAATCCAAAAAAATAGTTCCCTTTGTTGTTTTGATCTGAATTTTTTCTTAGTAGTAGATAACTCATACATGTTTCCTTCCATGTAAAAATTTGTCCAAAAAGATTCATACATAATCACAGAAAATTCATTGAATACTGGCCAACTACTGTTTCAGTTTCTGCCAAATTTCAGTCTGCACTGTTTGAAAGAAAAATTCCAAAAAAAATACCTCCGTGTCTTATTTTGCCCTGGAATTTTTTGGGGAAGTTTTATACTCATAATACCATAAACCCTGAAATTTTCCAGTCAAAACCATTAGCCAATATTTCCCAGAAATTTCATGAAGTTACATCCAGATTTGGTGACTTGTTGCCAAAAACTGCTTTGTGATTCTGTAGTGTTGAAATAATCTTAATTGTTATCTTGTTGCTTACCTTTTTTTTGCTATATCAAAAAAGTCAAAAGTGAAAATCCCCGTAATGAAATATTAAACCTTAAAGAATCTTGTTGAGAGTGTACCTTCTTGCTTTTAGCAGTCCCAAATCTAATATAGGCTTGCATGCACCAATTGTAGTGTCAACTTTACACACTTTGTGTAACACTGTGAGAGCGGAAGAGCAGGGCTATTGGTGAGTATAATGGTGTGAGGGATTAACGAGAGCGAGCTTTGAGTGTCTAGAAAAGTGAGTGAGGAAAGGGAGAGAAGTGAGGTCCAATCTCTTTTATTTCTGCTAACATTTTTGCAGGTTACAATGTCAAGTCCAGAACACAACCAAGATGTAAATGCTACGCTTAGATCCATGCAGCAACAATTTCAAAGGTTTAATGTTGTCTTCGATGGCATTAGAGACCAACTAGAATTACAAGACGCTGCTATCAAGGAACTTAGGCTGCAAGGCAGACCGGAATCCGAGAGGGGGGAAGGAAGTGAGGTGGTGGAAGAAATCCTAGGGGAATTGGGAGAGAGGAAGAAGATGATGGGGAGGAAGAAACGTTTGAAAGGGGTAGAAGGGGATTTAGAAATATGAGGGACCATGACGAGAGGGATGATAACATAGGCAACATTAAAATGCGTATCCCTTCTTTCCATGGGAAAAATGACCCCGAGGCTTATATTGAGTGGGAAAAGAGGGTAGAAAGAGTGTTTGATTGTCATCACTATTCTGAGAGGAAGAAGGTGAGCTTGGCAATAGTTGAGTTCAAGGACTATGCCAACACTTGGTGGGATAATTTAGTAATGAGTAGGAGAAGGAATGGTGAGGGCGCAATTGTTACCTGGCATGAGATGAAAGTTGTGATGAGGAAGAGATTTGTACCAGCTTGGTATCACAGAGAGCTTTATCAAAAGCTCCAAAGTATTCTCCAAGGCTCTATGAGTGTTGCTGAATATGATCAAGAATTGGAGACCCTTTTGTCAAGACTCCGCATAGATAAAGATGAAGAAGCGAAGATGGCCAGGTTCCTTAAGGGCCTAAATCACGACATTGCTGACATCGTGGAACGGACACCTTATCTTGATTATGATGAATTGTTTCAACTTGATGTGAAAGTTGAGAAACAACTACGAAGAAGAAGATATGAACGTAACCAGCCAAGAGAACAAACCATGCAATGGCGGACTGAAAAGGAGAAGAAAGGGGGGACAAGTGCTACCTTTACCAAATCCGAAAGCAGCACATGCAAGCCCACCCAAGACATGCTTAAAAATAAACAAGAGCAGAAGGGGAAGGAGAAAGTTGAAGCTCTTCCACGTAAGCTCCGAGATGTGAAGTGTTTCCGATGCTTGGGTTTTGGACACTATGCATATGATTGTCCTAATAAAAGGACCATGGTGGTGAAGCCCACAGGTGAAGTACAATCTGAGTCAGAGGAGGAGCAAATGGAAGAAGATATGACATTGGTGAGTGAAGAAGAACAACCACCTGCGCAAGGGGAACTCCTAATAACACGTCGGATTTTAAACACACATGCTAAGGTGGAAGAGGACCAGCGTGAGAACTTATTCCACACACGCTGTTTGGTCAATGAAAAGGTATGTAGTGTGATCATTGATGGGGGCAGTTGCACGAATGTGGCAAGTACAGAGATGGTGGACAAACTAAAACTCAAAACCAGCAAGCATCCAAACCCATACACCCTACAATGGCTTAATAACTCGGGAGAAATCAAGGTGGACCAACAAGTTCTAGTTACATTTTCCATTGGAAGATATGAGGAGCAAGTAATGTGTGATGTTGTACCAATGGAAGCCGCACACATCCTGTTGGGGAGACCGTGGCAGTTTGACAAGCGAGCCCAACATGACGGATACTCCAAAAAGTATTCCTTCATGCACAATGGAAAAAAGATTGTTTTGACTCCTTTGAGTCCAAAACAGCTTGTAAATGATCAAAAGAAAAAAAGTGAAAAAGAAGCAAAAGCCAAGAACAAAAAAAGATAAAGATGAGAAAAAGCTCAAAAAAGGCATGAACCTAATGTGTAAAAAGAAAAATATTGAGAGGGATCTTAACTCAGGAAGAACGATATACTTGTTACTTCTCAAAAGTGACAAGCTGATCGAAGCTAACAAAAGTCACCTCCCGGAGGCTATCTCTTCCCTTTTGCAGGAGTATATGGCATTATTTCCTAAGGAAATGCCTAAAGGGTTGCCTCCAATAAGAGGAATTGAACATCAAATTGATTTGGTACCAGGTGAACCATTACCAAATAGGCCAGCCTATAGATGCAATCCTGAAGAGACCAAAGAGATTCAACGCCAAGTTGAGGAATTGCTGACCAAAGGACACATTCAAGAGAGTCTTAGCCCTTGTGCAGTGCCAGTGCTACTCGTGCCCAAAAAAGATGGAAGCTGGCGCATGTGTGTGGACTGCCGAGCTATCAACAAGATCACGGTAAAGTATCGCTTTCCCATTCCTAGGTTAGATGATCTCTTGGATGAATTGCATGGATCACGAATATTTTCAAAAGTTGATCTTAAATCTGGTTATCATCAAATCCGTATACGTGAAGGTGATGAGTGGAAAACAGCATTCAAGACCAAACAAGGTCTGTATGAATGGCTTGTTATGCCATTTGGACTCACTAACGCACCTAGTACATTTATGAGGTTGATGAATCATGTTTTGAGAGACTTCATTGGAAAATTCGTAGTTGTGTATTTTGATGATATTCTGATATATAGCTTGAATCTAGAGCAGCATGTATCCCACTTACGTGCATTATTTGATGTTCTGATTGAGCATAAGCTATACGCAAACTTTGAAAAATGTCAATTTTGCACAACTTCTGTCAAATTCTTGGGCTATATTGTGTGTGATGAGGGAATTAAGGTTGACACTGAAAAGATAAAAGCAATCCAAGAACGGCCTACACCTAAATCAATTAGCGATGTTAGGAGTTTTCATGGGCTTGCTAGTTTCTATAGAAGGTTTGTTAGGGATTTCAGCTCAATTGCTTCACCATTAACTGAAATAATAAAAAAAGATGTTGGCTTTAGTTGGGGAGAGAAACAAGAAATGGCTTTTAATATTCTAAAAGATAAATTGTGTTCTTCACCTATTCTCATCCTTCCTGATTTTAATGCTACATTTGAGATTGAATGTGATGCATCCGGAATAGGAATAGGGGCTGTTCTGATGCACGGGGGAAAGCCAATCGCCTATTTTAGTGAAAAGTTGCATGGAGCTTGCCTAAATTATGCTACTTATGATAAGGAACTGTATGCATTAGTTCGTTCACTTGAGCATTGGGAACAATACTTAAGACACAAAGAGTTCGTCATACATACTGATCATGAATCTCTTAAGTATTTGCGGGGCCAAGGGAAACTTAACCGCAGACATGCTAAATGGGTTGAATACATTGAGACTTTTCCTTATGTGATTAAGTATAAAAGTGGAAAGGAGAACGTGGTAGCTGATGCACTATCACGCAGGTATATTCTTATCACCTCATTGCAAGCCAAATTTCTAGGTCTTGAGCATATTAAAGGTTTGTATGAAAGTGACTTTGATTTTTGCACCCCTTATCTTGCTTGTAAGGATCACGCCTTTGGAAAATTTCATTTGCATGATGGGTACCTTCTTAAGGAAAACAGATTGTGCATTCCCTTTTGTTCCATGCGTGAATTACTAGTCAAGGAATCTCATGGGGGAGGGCTAATGGGGCACTTTGGAATTCAAAAGACATATGACATTTTGCATGAACATTTTTTTTGGCCAAAAATGAAACATGATGTTTATAAGTATTGTACTCATTGCATTGTTTGTAAACAGGCTAAATCACATAGCATGCCCCATGGTTTGTACACTCCTCTACCTGTGTCCACACATCCTTGGATTGATCTTTCAATTGATTTTGTTTTAGGCTTACCTAGGAGCTAAACTAACCATGACTCTATATTCGTAGTGGTGGACAGATTTTCAAAGATGGCCCACTTCATCCCATATAACAAAACTAAGGATGCCAGACATATAGCTCACATTTTCTTTAAAGAGATAGTTAGATTGCATGGATTACCTAGAACCATAGTATCTGATGGAGATGTAAAGTTCCTTAGTTATTTTTGGAAGACTCTGTGGTTAAAACTTGGAACTAAATTGTTGTTTTCTACTACTAATCACCCTCAAACGGATGGCCAAACTGAAGTGGTGAACAGAACACTAGGCACATTGTTACGGGTGTTGATTAGTAAGAATCTAAAAAATTGGGAGGAGTGTATCCCTTTTGCTGAATTTGCCTACAATAGACAAGTTCATAGCACTACGGGTTATTCTCCATTTCAAATTGTTTATGGTTTTAATCCACTAACTCCTCTAGATTTGTTGCCTTTACCTTGTCATGAAATGCTTAACCTTGATGGTGCAAAGAAGGCAGAAGTGGTGAAGTCACTACATGAACGGATTAGCCAAGCAATCGCCAAAAAGAACCAACAAGTGGCGGACAGGGTCAATCGAAGCCGGAAGAAAGTTGTATTTCAACCTGGAGATTGGGTTTGGGTCCATATGAGCAAGGAACGATTTCCTAATCAACGCAAGTCTAAGCTCATGCCTAGAGGTGATGGTCCATTTCAGGTGCTATCCAGAATCAATGATAATGCCTATAAGATTGATCTTCCTGGGGAGTACGGCAATGTTAGTACAACTTTCAATGTTGCTCACCTGACTCCTTTTGATATAAGTGCAAACCAAGATTCGTGGTCGAATCCTTCTATGGCGGGGGGAGCTGATGAGGAAATCACACAAGGAGACTCAAGTTCATTAGCTCAACACGAAAATAGGACGCAAGATCCATTACAAGTGCAGGATGGTCCTATGACACGAGCTCGGACTGCAAGGGTACGTGAGGCCATTTGTGCGTGGACAGAGAAGATTGAATGGAACAAAATTTATTCCTCTACAAAGGAGAATGGAGGAGAAAGTATGACCAGCAAAGGAGAAGGCCAATACTACCATATTATTACACTTAAAGAAGGCTAATGATAGCAGCACAAAGGACCGTATAAATGAGACATCATCTCATTATTTATAACTTATGTTAGGATAAGTTCATATGTAATTATTTTAGCATAAGTTATTTTCTGAATTTTAGACTTCCAGCACAAATAAATAGGCTAGGACAAGTTTGAGAAGACATAGTCTTCTTGTAGTTACAAGAACACTAAGTCAAACACAAATATAGGATCATACAACCACTAGGAAGAATTTCTCTCCTTGTGGGGCTGAATTGTGTGGTTTTCCTTGCTTGAATAAGTGTATTTAAACCCCTCTATGTCTACTTTGAGGGACAGATTATGAATGAGACAATTGAGTTAGCTTTTGCTCACTTCCAACTCTTGTGTTACATAGAGTCACCTCTAGAAGCTGTGAAGTGCATGCTGTGATTGTGTGTATGTAAGCTTCTATTTTCCTTCGTGTGATGCGAAGCTTCTATCCAAAAGAAAATTCTATCATACATTAAGTTTTTAGCCTTCCAAGAGCCACGTCCCTTTCACCCAAAACAACATCCAAAACACTTCGTGAACAACCATACATAACGTGAAGCCTCCTAGCTGAGTTTTAGCACAGAACGGAGTGGAACGAGATGAAGATTTGACACGAATCATATCAATGTCATTTAGTCCAACATATATTATAATCAAGCAACTATTATAAATTATAATTATGAAATTTTAAACAGCATAGTACCTACCTCTAAGTTTTTTGTCATCACCATTGGCCACTTGAATGCCAAGAAATATCCACCATTATTGAAATAAATTTGAACCTGTAATATAAAATCCAAATTCAATTAACTCCAAACAATTATAATATCTAAATTGAATGTAACTCATGGATTTATGCACGGTAGAATTTAACTACCACATCTTTAAAAAAACTGCATGAAGAACTGTGTAGGCTGTGAAATAACAAACTGTTATACAATAAGTAAAGTGATGATTCCTTTTGGACATTCCATTAACCTGTTGGGTGGCAAGCAATATGTAATATAAATTAAAAATAGAAATCAATTAAGTACAACCAATCATTAATATAAAAATTTTAAAAGTAGAGGCCAAATCAACTTTTGCACTGCAGCATTCAACTATCAAATTTTAAGTACAACTTTTGCACTGCAGTACTTTTGAGTATTGTTTTTGGATGTAGGCAATGTTATTCATATCACTATATCTCAAACACTTGTGAACTCATCTACTAAAAGTAAAGATTATGTTAGGAAATTATTTGGGCACTCGAGTTTTGATCTTGACATTGACGCCAAGAAATTTATTTTTGTATATACAACTGTATATGACTGATTGTATGTAGAAGTATCAACCATAATTAAAGTTGTTATTTTAGATTAAAATGCCGAGTACTATTCTTCAACGTTGTATATGAGGAGGTTTTTAAATTTTAACAACTTGTAAAATTTAATATTAATGTTTAGTCTTTTTATAAAATTAATATTAACTATATTTAAATTATTTTGTAATATATGAATTATATATATGTTATTTTAAGTGCTGTATTTTAAAATAAATAATATTGCCTAAATAATATAGGGATAAGCATTCCAGATCTTTCATCTGTTATTTATATATATATATATATATATATATATATATATATATATATATATATTTATATAAAAGTTATGTTAGTATTACACCTCAATATTCCCTCTATTTAGAGGTTACACGTGCACACACATCATATTAGTATATATTTTTAATTTTTTAATTTTAATTTAATTATTATTATATAGAATATATAGATATAGATTATATAGATTGTATAGATTATTTGTCACCAAGTTAGGATCATGCAGTTACTAGGGTATTGATTCCTCAAATGACTATGACACCCTTAGATCCAAGATTATCATTCAAGTTTAAAAGAAGACAATTTTCATTGGTCGGAAAGCTTAGATGTGACGCTGGATTTTAGAGCTTCGAACAAAGTTTGAGAGAACGAGAGTACAGAGCGAGAGAGAGGAGAAGAAGGCGAACGGTCGACGTTAGGGCTGCAAATGAGGGCAAAGACAGCTTTTATACTCCATACATTTGGGTTGGGTTGCAACTATTGATTATTTGTGTCAGTCTATTGTGTCACGATTTTGGACCTAAATTTAGAGTTGTCTTTTGGACTTTAATAATCTAATATATATAGGCCGGATTGTTTAATTCAATTGTTTGCCTGTTTTTTTTTTTTTTTATATAGAAATTTAGGCAATCATTATTACATGGGTCATGATCCACACAATTGTGTGAACCATAAATAAAAAATACATTTTTAATATACTAAAAATACATTATATATATACATAAGGTACATTTTTAATATACTAAGAATACATTATTTTATATAATGTACCTTCATACAAAAATAATTACCTATGGAATGAAAATGACTAGAAAATAGAATAAACGAATAAAAATATTGTTTTAAAATTGAAGCAGATGGATTGTGCTTTTACAGTTTTCTGCCATAGGCTAGGGTTTGTATCTAACACAGATCTAGATTTAAATATACATGCATAGCTAAATAGTACATATTAATGACTACATAATATAGATTAATGAAAAAAAAAAGGAAATAATAGTTAAACTTCCACTAGTACAGAAACAGTCATTCGCGTCCAAAGTAAAGCCTCATTCGCGTCCAAAGTAGCTGGGACGCAGATGTCGGGGACGCGAATTGTATATACAATTCGCGTCCAAAGCTACTTTGGACGCGAAAAATGATTAATCGCGTCCAAAGTTGGAACTTTGGACGCGATTTATCCGATCTGACTGTTGACTACTGACTTTTCGCGTCCAAAGTTGGTCAACTTTGGACGCGAAATGTCAGTAAATCGCGTCCAAAGTTCTTCGACTTTGGACGCGATTTATCATTTTGTTTTAATAAAATGATAATTCGCGTCCAAAGTTGAAGAACTTTGGACGCGAATTATTGGTTTTTTTTTTTTTTAATTTATTAATAAATCCAGTTTTTTTCCTGTACAAAAAATTATATTTTTCATCCTGTACATGCAGTCACAACCACTACCACTTCAAAGCTTTCAACTAAAGTTCAATACATCATCAATTTGCCAACACTTTAACACTAAATAATTAAACTACACTACTTCAACACATGTGTAATAAGCTAGATAAGTACACTACTTCAACTAAGTTCAATACATCATCAATACGCCAACACTTTAACACTAAATAATAAGCTAGATAAGTACAGTACTACTTCAACACATATGTAATAAGCTAGATAAGTACCAACAATACATCATTACAATTCAACTAACTAATATAATTAAATCACACTTCAAAAATTTATATACATTCTTGAGTAAAATATTTAGACCAAATCTCACGAACCTCATCAATTTGCGCTTCTGAATAAGGCTTTCTATTAAAGAATAATTCCTACAAAAATTTAAAATAATCAAATAATTAGTTTTAACATTACTAAAGTGTAATTTAAAACTATGTACTTTTAATAAATTTTACATACCATATCCAAATCATCAGAATCCCAACATTGAGTGCATATTTCATACATGAATCTCATCACATAATACCCGCACTCCACACCACCCGGTTGTTGAGGACACTAGAAAATATGTTTATATATTAATATTTTAAACAATAAAAATATTAATATGAAATATGAAAGATATATATACCTCAATATGAACCCAATCAACGTTGTTTTTAGATCTTCTCCCTCCTAAAGTTTCAACCGATCGAAATGCCCTATAATATACAATCATAAATAATTTATAAACAATAATGGTTAATAATAATTCTCAAAATATAATATATATATATATATATATATATATATATATATATATATATATATATGTGTGTGTGTGTGTGTGTGTGTGTGTGTGTGTGTGTGTGTGTGTGTGTGTGTGTGTGTGTGTGTGTACTTACACATTCAATATGGCCTTAATCTCAAACTCGCGATCACTTGTTGCAATGGAGTCTAATACATAGACTTTTCTTAATGGAACAGAAATAACTAGAAGCATCCAATGATTTCTAAGGCATTTAAATGAATATGTTAAGTGTTATTCACAAATAATGCAATTAAGTTAAACAAATAATTAAAAATATAAATATAGTTTTCTTACTTTTCATGGTATGGAGCTAAAATGAAGTGTCGATTCGTCTGTTCAACCATGGCATTCACAAGATATTTTGAGACCTTATCAATATCCGCACGTACAGAGTCAGCACAAATAGTCCTTGGACAGAGGAATCCAATTGTATGAACTCCAATTTTGGAGCACAACCGACTAAGACATCTACAACATATATATAGATAATTAATAAAAATGAACGACTAATTAAAGACAAGTTTTTAAATATAAAAACATTATAAAAAATACTTACATTATAAATATTTGTAATATGGTCACATCAAGCCATCGCATCGTCAACAAGTCTTTAATATCTTGAAACAACACGTGAATGAAATCCACATCTTGATGATGGAAGATTGCCTCATCGAGATCCACGTTAATGTAATCTAAATCGAAAGGCAGGTTCTTAATAAGTCTGACCAATTTCTTAGATTCATCTCCCAATTGCTGCAGTGTATCATCATCAACAAGAAGTGGTCGTAATTGGACAGCAGATTGATCACCACTTTCAAAATTCATCATTCGGGTTTGTTTTGGATTTTCCTATGAATCAAAAGTAAAGACATAATAACAAGTAGATTGAATATCAAATATTCAAAATATTAAAGATATTCAATATTACCTTAACTTTGTTGACTTGATCAATAGAATGACAACTGCTCCGAGTTGGTGTGCCAACTTTTGGACTTGCTTGTACATTCTTCATCAAATATTCCAGTTGGGATTGCATCAAATCAAACTTGGGCTGCATATCTTCCATTGTTTCTTTTCTAATCTTTTCAGCCACTTTGTCATATATTCTCTTCTCTATGATCTTCTCCATATCACTAACTGAAACAAGCCCAGCTGAATTTCCACGACTTATGCTCTCCGGTTTACCAAACACATCCCTAATATTGGAGTACACTCCAACACCTCTCACATAACCACCGTACTCATTGGTGCCAAGAGTTGTTGTCAATACATCATTTTGCCTTTTTGGTTGGAATGAGCCTTGACTTATCTCTTCACACTTCTCAACCTATATTTCAACACAAAAAAAAAAAAAAAAAAAAAAAGATTTAAAATTTACATGTTAGCTAGTAATCTCGTCAATAATATATATATTTAAAGTATTTGTATTACTTACAATTTTATCCAACACTCCCTTCGTTTTTTCATTAGGAATGTAATAACTTCCATCTTCAGATTTTTTAGATCGCGCTCGAACCCAATCCAAACTACGATCAGTAGATGATATGTTCGAGGTAATAGCCGCACAAGAAGATTGTGAAGACAATGGGTCGCATATCAACCACTCAGACTGCTTTCCAGCATAGCCCGTAGCCCTAAATAGTGAGGATGCACATTTCGCGCTTGCAACTCCCTATACTTTTGACTGTTGGCCTACTTACACAAAAGTTATTATTTAATAATATGTTCATAATAACCATGTTACATGATTATTAAGGAATTAAATTATGTACTGTACCTTGGCAGCTTCAGTTTCATGCGTGGTTACAAATTGCTCCCATTTTTTCTCATCCATGAACTTATATAACTCACAGGGAGAGCTATATTTTTCGTTCTGTTTGTTGATGAAGTCACGGACCAATCTTGTTTTGAAATCTTTCCAATGTAGCCGTGCATGGACCAAAATATGACTTCTTCTCGACTCAGGGATATTAAACTCTTTCTGAAAATCAACAATAAAATAACAAATAATTAGGCCTTTATTGACATTAACATATATAAACTAATGAACTCAAAACTAAAATGAAATAATGATCAATATATAAATTAAATTATTGACTATTACCTTAAGTTCATCCCAGACTGCATCTTTAACCGCAGTTGGAACAAGACGCCAGTGTGGAATGTTTATGTCTATGTGAATACGAACCATAAGGCCAAGGTAATTTGAGTACTTCCTTGCATTTGGCCCAAGAGGCCTATTCTTCTCATCAAACTCAATTGCCTTAGACTCATCCTCTGGTCTCTTCTTTGTCATTTTACTGCAAGTTGTAGCTCCTCTTGCTTTATGCACTTTGCTCTCTGTTCCCTTTGAAGATTCCTCCACCACCGGATCTGTGTGATCGTCAGCCATGTATATATATACCTGCACATGCATAAGATAAATATGTTATAAAGAACATCTTATAAAATATAACCATGTTAAAAAATAATAATAACATTACATTATAGAAATTATACTGTCGGATGATCAATCCACAACCCTTCTTCATGATCAGTACGCATGTAATTAGTATCAATGTTATCTTCACATAAAGTCACATGTTGAATACCAATAGAAAATGGTGGGGTTTCATCAAATTGGTCATATTCCTCTTCATCAACAACATCACCAACACCAACAATACTTCTTTTGCCTTGTAAGACAATTGATCACTTACTATCAATAGGATCAGAAACATAGAAGACTTGTTTAGCTTGAGATGCAAGTATAAACAGTTCATCATGATATCCTAGCCGACCAAAATCAACTAAGGTAAAACCCAAATCATCTACATGGACACTCCGCCTGTTATCAACCCAAGAACATCGGAATAGAGGAATCCTAAACACCTTATAATCAAGTTCCCAGATTTCATCAATGACTCCATAGTATGACATAGTAGCATCTACCGGGTTAGTATCTTTAGCACTAGAATACTCTCTTGATTGTGCTACTAATGTCACTCCACTATTTTGCACTATACTTTTTTGATCTTGACATTTTGTGTAAAACATATACCCATTAATATCATATCCCTCATAAGTGCTCACAACAAATCTAGGGCCATACGATAACCATCTAATGGTTTCAGTGATATTATTTGGCACTTGAGATAACTCTTGCATCACTGTATCTTTGAACCATGTGATAAATGTAGAATTGTGTTCTTTTGTCACCCACATTTCACCTTTAGAAGGATTTTTTTGCCTTATAATAGACAAGTGTTGTTCCAAATATGGATGAACCTCAGAAAGCTGCTGCAGTACGAGATGATGTTCTTGATTTCGGATTATTTGACTTGGGACATGTGTTTTAAACCCAATGGTACCTTTTCCTGTGAGTCTTACCTCATGACGTGATTTAGAAACACCAATGGACTGAACATTAGCCAAATAATCAGTACAGAAATCAATCACTTCTTCAGCGCCATAAGCTTCAATTATACTCCCCTCTGGCCGATATCGATTTCTCACATATCCTTTCAAAATTCCCATGTATCTCTCAAATGGATACATATACCTCAAGAATACAGGACCACACATTTTAATTTCCCACACCAAGTGAACTGTTAAATGCACCATAACATCAAAAAATGATGGAGGGAAATACATTTCAAACTGGCATAAAGTTACTACCACATCAGCTTGCAAAGAATCCAACACCTCAGGATCAACAACTTTACTACTAATGACATTGAAAAAGTAGCAAAGCTTTGTAATTGCTTGTCTAACATGGTTAGGTAATATGCCTCTAATAGCAATAGGTAACATATGTTGCATTAGCACATGGCAATCATGTGATTTCATACCAACCAATTTAAGGTCCTTCATTGAAACAAGCTTTTTAATGTTAGATGAATAGCCAGAAGGAACCTTGACACCATTTAGACAGCTACAAAAACTTGTTTTTCCTTTTTAGACAGAGTATAACAAGCTGGAGGTAAGTATGCCCTCTTTCCAGATTCCTGTGCTGCTAATTGAGTCCTTATCCCCAATTCTACCATATCTTTTCTAGCTTTAATACCATCTTTCGTCTTACCTTGAATATTCAACAATGTCCCGATAATGCTATCACAAATATTTATCTCCACATGCATTACATCAAGACAATGTCGAACAGATAAGTGCTCCCAATATGGTAAATCCCATAATATAGACCTCTTTTTCCAAATACCCTTTTGACTTGTTTTTGAAGTTTTTCCCCACACATTATCAATGTTTTTCACTCGATCATAAACAACATCCCCTGATAATGGTAAGCGAGCAACT
The DNA here is from genome assembly GCF_001879475.1 of Ipomoea nil. Taxonomy (NCBI): domain Eukaryota; kingdom Viridiplantae; phylum Streptophyta; class Magnoliopsida; order Solanales; family Convolvulaceae; genus Ipomoea; species Ipomoea nil. The sequence goes on along the minus strand of NW_017617269.1, from coordinate 125,073 downwards.
CCAGTCTCAGATTTTCCATTGAAAGCTTTTTTCCTCTTTCGATAAGGATGGTCAATAGGTAAAAAGGTTCGATGACTCATGAACACATTTTTCCTACTGTTGTTCAACCAAAGATCAACTGTTTCATCTTCACAAACAGGGCATGCCTTAGCCCCTTTAGTAGTATACCCTGACAAGTTACCATATGCTGGGAAGTCATTGATTGTGCAGAACAGCATGGCTCGTAAAGTGAAGTTGGTTTGACTATGAGCATCAAATACTGTCACACCTACATTCCACAACATCTTTAAATCTTCAATAAGCGGTGCCAAGTACACATCTATGTCGTTTCCTGGTTGTTTAGGACCAGATATTAGCAATGATAACATGATGTACTTGCGCTTCATACACAACCACGGAGGAAGATTGTAAACTGTTAAGAGAATTGGCCAAGTGCTATGGCGACTGCTCATGTTACCATGAGGGTTCATTCCATCAGTGCATAGTCCAAGCCTAAGATTTCGATTTTCAGCACCGAAATCAGGAAACTTCTTATTAATGTTCTTCCACTGAGGAGAATCGGCAGGATGTCTCAACTTTCCATCTTCTTTTCTCCCACTAGCATGCCATTGCAAATTCTTCGCATCCTTTGCATTTGCAAACAAACGTTTGAATCTTGGAATCACCGGTAGATACCACAACAACTTCGCTGGAGGACCTTTCTTCTGCTCACATGCATCATCGAGCCCTTTTCGTTTATAACGCGATGCTCCACACTTTGGACACACATGCAAGTCTTTGTTTTGATTCCAATACAAAATACAGTCGTTTGGACATGCATGGATCCTTTCAATCTCCATACTCAACGGACATAACATTTTCTTTGCCTCATAAGTTGAACTAGGAAGTTCATTCTCATTTGGAAGCATGCCCTTTAAAAGCTCTAATAACTCCATGAAACTCTTATCACTCCACCTATGTTTTGCTTTTACGGTATACAATTTAAGCACTGCTGATAACTTTGTAAATTTACTACATCCAGAAAACAAAGGTTTTCCAGAACTCTCAAAAAAACTTTCAAACTCTTGAGGCATTTGATTCAAATCCCCTTGCATATCCCGCATCAATTCATCTAGCCGATCATTGTCTCCATCATTTCTAACATTATCTTCATTACTTTGATCTTTTTCTTGATTTTTTCTACATTCTCTTTGATTTGTACTGTTACTAGTAAGGACAGTTTCACCATGCCATATCCACCGGTCATATCCTATCTTAAAACCACGACGTATCAAATGTTCCTTAATTTGTTCAGAACTACGAAACTTTTTTAGATTTCTACAATCATAACAAGGACACACTATATAATTTTCACCAATTTTACTTGCATATTCCTCGGCAATTTTAACAAACTCTTGAACCCCATGAACATATTCAAGTGTATTGCGCTTTTTATACATCCAACTCCGATCCATATCTCCTATATATTGTCACACAACATTTAAGAAATGATAAATGAGTTAGTTTCTTAAGTTATAACTTAAAGGTTCAAATTAAAGCTTTAACTAAATTTATCAACAATACCTAACATATACAATAATACACAACGAATTTGTCAACAATGTCTAACTTATACAATAATACACAACAAATTTGTATATACAATAAACAAATAATACAATAATTAATGATTTACGAATACATCAAATGCAATGTAGGTAATTTTCTTCCACCAATGCTACAATAACCTTTGATCCACAACTACTAAAATAACTATTAATATTTTAACCAAGTAACAACATTATCCAAATTAAAACATTTATAAAATTATACGGTAAAGGTGCAATCTCTATAAACAAATAATACAAATAACACAACAAATTTGTATATACAACAATAACAAATAATACACAATAAACAACAATAACAAATATACAATAATACACAATAAACAATAATAACAAATAACAAAAAAAAAAAAAAATTAAACAAACTCACCGTACCTCTGCCGGCGTTCGTAGCAGCGACGGTGGTGGCGGGGGATGTAGCAGCGGCGACCGGCGTCTGGCGTTCGTAGCAGCGGCGGTGGTGGCGTGCGATGTAGCAGCGGCGACCGGCGGTGGTTGGCGTGTTAGCAGCAGCGGAGACCGGCGGTGCTTGGCGTGCGAGGAGCAGCGACGACTGGCCGGTGTGAGGTCTGAACGGCGGACGATGAACGGCGAGCGAATTGAAAGACGGAGGAAGGAGACGGCGGAGAGGTCTGATTTGGGGGGTTAGGACGGAGAGCGGGCTGAAATGCTGAATTGGATTTGGGGGTAGATTAGAAATTTAATTCGCGTCCAAAGTTGCCAATTTTGGACGCGAATTATATCTGCATTAAGTCATTCGCGTCCAAAGTTGGCAACTTTGGACGCGAACTTTGGTCTATATATATATATATATATATATATATATATATATATATATATATATATATATATATATATATATATATATATATATATATATATATATAGTGGCAATTTAATTACAAAATTGCCACCGCGCTACACATTCGGCGTCCAAAGTTGTAACTTTGGACGCGATTTATACGATCTTATTGATATTTTTTGTACTAGTGTTCGTTTTAAGCAGATTCTAGAATTAGGGCTAGAGACCAACATCATGAAATGAACATAGCCTAAGAATCGAAGATCAGAAACCCACTAAAATTTCGTTTTGGAGAATTAAATTACCAAGGTTAGGGTTCAAACTCAGAGATCGATAAAGAAATAAGTCAACTACTATACTGTAAGGTGAGGTCAGCTTTTTATATATAGGATTTGGGCAATTTTTTTGTACATACAAATGTAGGTTGACAATTTTGAGACTTATTAGTTATGATATATATAACTATATTCTTTAATTTACTAAACATATATGGTATGTTATTATATATACCATAATGTACTTATTTGATGTATACTATATAAAAATTGTAGTAAATTAATAATGTATTTTTGAAAAATGGTGCACAAATATATGTATCTCTACTTATTTAGGCAAATGTAGGTTAAAAATGGTGCTCATCATGTAGTTTTCTATAAATGCATACTAAATTTGAGTTAAGATTTATTAATTTTAGTTAGATATATTTTGTATTAATATCAAAATATATTAATCACTTATATGTATATAAATTTTAAAATTAATTTTTAATGCACTCATTGTTTTAGGTTGCTATTCATTAAATTGAATTATGCTATTCAGTATGAAATTTGTTATTTTTTGGTACTTGCATATATGTATGTATGTATGTATGTATGTATGTATGTATGTATGTATGTATGTATGTACATATATATATATATATATATATATATATATATATATATATATATATATATGTATGTATACTTATTTAGTTTAAAATTATTTTTTTATAAATGCATACTAAATTTTATTTAGTGGAGATTGAAAAGCTGTTATCAATTCATGGTAAGAGTTTGAAGTACTTTCCTGAAATGTCAACGGCCAATTTTGAGGCCTTTAATGTTATATCAAACAGGCTTATACAAGAAGAATTATCATATGATTGTGTGGATCAAGAGAAAGAGAACCAGGAATTGGTAAGGCAGTTAACAGAAGAGCAAAATTTCATATACAATGAGGTGTTAACAGATATTGATCGCAAAGCTGGCGGGTTATTCTTCATTTATGGTTATGGAGAGACTGGTAAGACATTTTTGTGGCAAGCATTGTCCTCCGTTTTAAGGTCTAAGAGGGAAATAGTGTTAAATGTTGCATCTAGCGGCATAGCTTCGCTTTTATTACCAGGTGGAAGAACTGCACATTCTCGATTTGTCATACCGATATCTGTTAATGAAGATTCCACTTGCAACAAAAGTCACGACAGTCCATTAGCAGAGCTTATTGTTCAAAGCAAGTTGATAATATGGGATGAAGCCCCAATGATGCACAGATTTTGTTTTGAAGCTCTATACCGAACTATGAGGGATTTGTTGCGCTTCAAACATCCAAGTAGTTATGAAATGACATTTGGTGGTAAAACAGTTCTTTTTTGTGGCGATTTCAGGCAGATTCTACCAGTAATTTCAAAGGGTACAAGACAGGATATTGTTCGGGCGAGCATTAGTAGTTCCTCATATTTTTGGAAATCCTGCAAAGTATTTAGGCTAACTAATAATCTACGCCTAAGAAGTGTACAATCACAAATCGAGGGTAAAGAGATTGAGGAGTTTGCAAAATGGATAGCTAATATAGGTGACAGAAATGTTGGTAATTCAAGTGATGGTGAGTCAGATATTACAGTTCCAGAACATTTATTGCTGAAGTGCGAGGATGACCCTATTGCTACAATGGTCGATAGCACCTTCCCTCATTTTAGACTGGGGATTGGCGATCTGTCATATCTTAATGATAGTGCTATTTTGGCTCCAACATTGGATGTGGTAGATAGCACTAACCAATACATAAATGATCATAATCCTACTGAGGGTAGGACTTACTTGAGTCGTGATTCTGTTTGTAAGTCAGATTCAAATGTTGATATGTTAGCAGATTTGCACACTCCCGAATTCTTGAATGGCCTAAGATGTTCTGGAGTACCAAATCATTCTTTGACATTGAAAGTTGGGTCACCTGTTATGCTCTTGAGAAATATTGATCACACACTAGGATTATGCAACGATACAAGGTTGATTGTTACTAGGTTAGCTGATCATGTGTTGGAAGCCAAGATCATGTGCGGTACAAATGCAGGAACAAGAGTATTAATTCCTAGAATGTCACTTACACCGTCAGATCCAAGAATGCCTTCAAATTTCAACGGAAGCAATTCCCGTTGATGTTATCCTATGCCATGACAATCAACAAAAGTCAAGGACAAACACTTTCTAAAGTGGGATTGCTGTTGAAAAGACCTGTCTTTAACCATGACCAATTGTACGTAGCTGTTTCAAGAGTTAGTAACCCAAGGGGTTTAAAATTTTTGATTTGTGGCGAAATGTTGTGTACAACGAAGTCTTCAATAATGTATAATAACATTCCACAATTTATTATTTAAAATGTACTATATTTTTAAATACTATGTTTCTTATTCTTATTATATTATACGCAATATTCTATGTGTTATATAGGTAGCCATGCATCACATTGTTTCAACAATGAAGTCTTCAACAATGTCTAATAAAATTACTGAATTCATCAATGTGTAATAAAATCACAAGTTTTTCATTTCACATTTATTCAGGTTCAAATAACTATATTCTATACTGTATATATATCATACTATATATATAGTCGCACATCGCGCGGGTGCACCCACTAGTAATTTTACAATAGTGAAAAAAATAAATACGAGTAAAAGAATTTTACAAGTGAAAAAAATAAATACGAGTAAAAGAAAACTAATATTACACTCCAAATTGATTACCAGGATGACTACTTCATTTCTAATGCTTGCCAGCCAAGAGATGAATGCATGTGTATGTGCATGGGAGGGGACACATATATAAATGAAAAGTAGCCCCACCTTTTCAATGCATGGGGCCAATAAAAATTGTCCCATACAGATAATTCCACCTTCATTGTACCTCCCATGGCTAACCCCACCATTTGCCCACCACAAACCCTAGCTGTATTAGCCACTAGGTTGGTAGGCTTCTTTTCTAAAGTGAAAGTGATTGATTTGGTATCCAATGAATAATGATCAAGTTTTATTTTTTAATTACTATTTATACTTAATAATGGTGTTTATGGAACTATTTTAACATTCACAATGAACTCTAGTGTTTATTCCATTTAATTTGAATTCAAATTGTTTTATAACTTTGAATTCGAAACTAAAATTCATTCACTATTTCTATCATGAAATCGGGTAGAAGAGATAAATTATAAGTTGTGTCTCATTTAACTTACAAGCACCTAAATATTTGTAGCATGGATCGGAGTTGTATTAGTAGCAATTTTCTCACAATGCTCCTTGTTTCCTCACCTCTTCATTTTCTTTCAGGAGTCAATATTCACTTGGACATAATGTCTGTTTGATATAAAATTGCATCTTTCTATTCGATTATGTATGTATATACACTCGCAAACTATTAATAAATAATAATAATAATAATGAGTGAGCTGACAGTGTTGGTTACGTTTGTCCAACTTACTGATCAGTAAATTGTGACAGCACCTGTGTGTGTCTGAGTAATTCTAACCATTTTGCACAGTATGGGTAATGCAATTATTAGACAAAGGGGGTGGGCATAAAAGGAAGGAAAAGGCCATAACTTTTTGGCATTCCCATTATTATACAGATCACAGAGTGCAGTGAGTGAGTTATCTGCAGATCGAATTGGAAAGAACAATATCGGATCTGATCTTTGAAGGAATCATATCTGCAGACTGGTAGCTGCAGCCATGAAATTCTTGTTCCAGTGCCCATGTTGCTCTTGCTTCTGCTTCATGAAACCCCAGGCAGGGAAGCCAAAGAAAGTCAAAGATGATACACCTGCAAAACCCAAAGAAGAAGCTAAACACAAAGAAGAAGCCAAGAAAGATTGATCTCATATCATACAGACTGCCCGGCCTGGTGCAACTCTTTCTTTTTCTGCTCTACGTACGTGATCAATAAGTGTTTTTTTTTTTTTTTTTTTTTTTGGGATTTGATTGGAATTTTATTATATTCTAGAAAAACTACATAATCAGTTTCATGTTTCTTCTCTGCAATGCTGAGAAGTGAGACCACCCTCTTTCTACCAATCTAATGCATCTATCTGATCTACATATAATTGTATGTATATCAAAATAATGACAATTTTTATTATTATTAGCTTCATAATAATTATAATCTCTGGATCTCATTTTACTTTGTTACATATTAGTAAAGGTCATTTCAATTTTTTTTTTTTTATATTTAATAACACAGCATTGTAAATTGTAATGAAAACTCGTTGTTCACTAATACTAAATTAATTAATATAAAAATTAAATTATAAATCAATTTAGTTTAAGAATGAGGGCTTTAGATAGATGTAGATAACATGTATCAAAAAATTTAACATAACATTTGATAATATTAGATCAACTATAAAACTATCATATAATCCAATCAATTTGTTGGTATTGGATATAACGAGTGCAATATTGGTTTATATTAGCATTTTATATTTAATTTGTGTTTAATTGTATGAGATGAGATTTGTCGGTGAAGAACACAGAAGTTCAAGGAATGAGACACAATCTTGGTCACATAGAATCTCGAAAGGTAAAATTCGTGATTTTTTTTACTAAGGTTGTGTGTTAGAGTGAGAAAGCTTGTGACTCTTCAATTCCATGGCTGCTTCAGAGCTTGTTAGTGTGTGTGTAAGTAAAGTTTGATGAGTGAAAATGAAGCCTCAATTCCTTTACAGAGAGAGGTGAGCTCTCTGCTCTTCTTCTCCTTTTGTTGCTTCAATTGGACATCACTGAATGGGCCCTGGCCCGGGCTGGGCTTGGTACATCCATCACATGTGGTCACACTATTCAAATAGTGTAATTAGTTCAAAGAATAGACTTAAAATAGAGTAATTGCAAATAAATTCTTAAAAGGTAAACAATCTATACATAATGCTCAAAAAAGTATGTGATTACAAGGTTCAACATTCAAGTCTGGATCAAATTTTTTCTTCAATTAGAGCCTTTATGCACGTCTCAATCCAAGTCCAAATTAGTCTGGCCAAATGCCATATGCAAAAATATGTATGGATTGAAAAATATCTTGCAATACCCAAATACTTAATTGCCCTACTTAATATTATTGATATAGTTTGTCAATAAATTTAAAAAATACTTTGATTTATGGAAATGCTCATAGCTGTTATCTTAAGATGCGCATTGAGAGAAGCCTACTTGCGATCCTAACCAGAATTACAATATGTAACCAACCTAGGTTGCTCATAGCTGACCAGCTCAACTCAAGGCAAATAGACATCTCTCACAGGAGTCAAACTTGCAACATTTTGATTATCAAACTAATGACCAACTTGGATAGAGTTGCCTTTAAAAAATACTTTAATTTATATCAATCTTGCAACAATAGCCTCTTTCTTCAGTTTCCCAATTTCCTCCCTCTATAATAATAATAAGCTCGCATGGGCAGCTCAACTCGTCATAGAGGTGAAAGTTGGAAAGAATGACCAGAGATCGAGTCTCACCAGTGACAGTGTGGGAGCAACGGGCTCCTTGTACACAGTAAACAAAGGTCTAGCCTCTGATGTTTTGGGTTGGGTTCAACCTTTTGAAAAGAATAATAATAATAAATTATTTCTATCTCATCAGCATTTCAGTTTCATGTTCATTTCACCTTTCCCTCTTACAATATCATCAAGCTTCCCTATTTGTCTTCATTCTTTTCTTGGCACAATATATAATTAATAACTCTGAATTGCTGTATATATGTAATGCATACATCCATTCACAAATTAAAGAACGCTACAATGGATACACGCAGACATCCATTCATCATCTTAGTTTTCTTGCTCTCTTTCCATTTTTATTCATCAACATCCTATGCTGACATCATTGGAAGAGACAAAGGTTGGGTCTTAAGCCCTTTTGGAGGTAATATTCACTGGGATCAACATTTTAAATTTCATGTTAATAACAGTATTTGTAAGTTTTTCTAGCTCTCTTTTGTTTTTTTTTTTTTTTTTAAAATTTTTACATTATATTTTATTATATGCATTTTTGGTGGATCCAATCATACCCCACATTCCCACAATAACTAGCAAATAGATAGATCAAAATGGTTTGAAAAAAAAAAAAAAAAAATTGTAGGACTTTTCAATAGGTTGAATTTGGACTAGGCAAAACAAGTTAAAATACATTGTTAGTTACTAGAGTTATTAAAATTTGAATATCGACCATACAATTTAAGATTCAAATATTATATTGTAATGTTTTTTTTTTTGTTTTTTTGTATAATGCATCGATATCCACATCCGGCACCATCTGTAGGCACTACGAGGACTACTTCCTGGTCGTCTAAGGGTACTACATTGTCAATTTCTGAGGTTGGTTCAACTAAAGGATCATCATCAACCATTACACCATCTAGACATGTTTCTTCGCCTAAAGGGTTTGTGGGTTCTTCACCAATTAGCAGCTACTCACCAAAGTCCAAGCAGAGTCCTGCTCCAAAAAGATTCACTCTAGAAGTGATTATTCCTCCTAAAAGCTCTATTTCATCTTCTTCAGCCAATGCCTTATCATCATCATCATGGCATGCAGCTGTGAAGGCTCCAACACCAGTGACACACCTGCAGCCACCAAGCCACACTGCAAGGACCACATCTATCTTGCCGCCCTCCATTGCATCTAAAATAATACCTTCTTCGTCACTATCACCAACTACACCGCTCATGTCTCCTCCTCAAGGATCAACGAATATACCTTCTTCTTCTTCTTCTTCATCACCAACTTCACTGCCTGCTCCATCATCAAATAAATCCCCGGTTACGTCTCCTCAACCACCAACTAATATTGCTCCAATTCCACCAAACTCTAATTCAGCATGCGCAATGCCAATTACGCCTACACTTTTCTTGGCATCACTCCTCTCACTTTCCATCACTGTTACGTTGCTTTACAGCAATTATTTACTATTTATCATTAATTAAGAATACAACTACTTCCACTGGATTTTGTTCATTGGGTATCCAAATATTTATATTCTCTTTTATTCAGTTATATTATATTAAATCTTTTGGATCACTTGAGATGTAGGCCAGGTAATTTATTTTATTGTATAAAAATTTGCTCTATTGCATACCAATATAATGAATTCAATTTTTGTGTAACATATATACTTCATCTATAAACTCATAGTAAGATTGGTCATTTCACATGTAAATGTGAATAATCTACAAGTTGGCCGGGTGAATAAACACAGCACAAATTAAATGCAGAGGAACTGATTGTATCACTGTGATCTGAATAACTCAAATACATTCACTTCATCAGTTTCTCAGACACAGGAACTTCTATAGCACAGTGCATAGCTCATGAAGGGTTCTGGAATTCCATAATTGTTTCACTCACATTGCAGTAAATACAAACAAGTGATCGAATACTGTAGTAAGTCAGTAACTTTGCTTTCCTTTCTCAAACCAGTATACTTTTCGGAGCAATTTCATAAACAATTAATTTTAAAGCATTGCTTCAACTTTACGTTCTTAACGTTCCAATACAAAATTAACTCTGCCTATTCAAATCGAATTTCAGAACAAAAATATATTCCAGCTAAAACACATACCAAAGTCTCGATTGAGCAAATTAGTAACCAAAATATTCAGCACAAGATTGCATTTTTAATGAACAGCATGTACAGAAAAGTATTCATACACTTACGCGTTTCATCTGTGCTGCTGCGATTTCCCTCGTCCGCCAGAACTGCTCGGAGAAATGAGGATGATGGTTTGAACTTGTTTGCCATATCAAGACATCAAGCTTCTTCCAGCTAGTAGGTGGTTTCAGCATGTTGGCTAGCCATTGTTCACACTCCATGAATTTGATGATTAAAAAGCCTCCATGTATCCTTACCTAACTGCCACTCAACAAATATATGAACACTAGACTCATAATATTCACTACTGGAAATTATGAAATTTCCGACCCATCTTAAATCAAGTCGAAAGTCTAGTATCTGGAAAAACCTTTGTTGCTATTTCCGACCATTTTTTGCTTTTTATTTGATTTAAATCACTTTCAGATGGTGGGAAATTCCATAATTTCCAGTAATGAATGTTAGTTGTCTACAGACTTGCCAAATTCACAGGGAAATATTATCAAAGCCGACCACAGGAGTAAAGCTGAAAAATAGACTAATTCTTTTTAAGTTTTCCTATTCTTATGCTTTGTTTTTATTTTCCTATTTTCATGTTATATTACCGTTGCTTCTTCCTTGTATTTAAAGAATTGAAGATGCATGAAAGCTTACAGATCATCTCATTATTGTTTTTTTGGCTAATGACATTGGGGAGAAAAACAACTCCACAATTCTTCAAACTTTTCCTTTGCTTTTCATTCTTTTTTCTGCTCCTATTCACGGTTACAAACATAGGTCTCCTCTGGCCCACCCCTCCAGCCCAGTGACGCCATCCCAGGCCAGAGGACTGTAACAAATTTGGTATTAGAGCCCATCCTCATGGACGACCAATCCTTGTTCACCAACTCCAAACTACCATTGAAGCCATGAAAGACGACCAAGCTTCCTTGCAGCAGATGTTCCGGCAATTCATGACTGCCAAGGGACCCGCCGACGCCTCCAGCAGCCACACTCATCCGGACTCGGACCAAGCTCCGCCATCTGTTGTTCCAAAATTCACCCGGCTCGAGTTCGCGCGTTATGACGGTAGAGACAACCCCATCGGGTGGCTCCATCACTGCGAGCAGTTCTTTAAGGCGCAGAATACTCCGTCACACGAGTTCGTTAGCATAGCGGCCTTTCACCTCACGGGTGTCGCACAAATGTGGCACTTCCAGTTGGACCTCGAGGAACCAGACATGAGCTGGCAACAGTTTAAACACCTGTGTCTTTTGCAATTCGGCCCAGGTCTTCGTAGCAACGCCTTGGGTTCTCTAGCGAAGCTTAACCAGGACGGGCGGCATATCGACCAGTACAATGATGCGTTCCAGACGATGCTTATGCGTACGACAACTGTCCGGCGAGACCAGGAAGTGGATCTCTACACCGCCGGCCTGGACGAATGGCTTCGCATCAACGTCGAGACCCAGCGCCCATCGAACCTAGATGTCGCCATTAACCTGGCCAGATCATTTTTCCGGCGTCTCGAGTGTGTTCCACCAGGGTCTGCCATGGTTTCCGGTCAACCTGAGCTTTCTAACAGACTCCAGCATCTTCCTTTTTCAGGTGGGTCGACGCGTTCAACCATGGGAGCTTCGTTTCCGGTGACCTCGACGACGCGCACGGGTGGCCCTTCAGCTTTGGGTCTTCCGGCGACCGTTCTGCAACAAAGCTCTCTTTCCCCTGCCTTTATCAGCAGTAGATCTCCCAGGGACAAAAGCACTTAATTTGGTGCTCAAAAAATAAATCATTCAACAGGGTTTTAGCGTATTAACTAGAATTTTTTACACAACACTACATAGAGAGATAGGCATCAAACCCCATCACTTCAGGATTAGATTTTTGTAATAGTTGGACACATACTTACAAAAATGGCGCCTAAACGTTAGGCCGTGTCTAACCGCGTCGAGAAACGCTCGATCTCCTTCGTGGCTAACTACATAGGCAGCCGTCTGGGCTTTTTCTTTTCTTTTTTTTTTAAAAAAAAATATTCGTCAAAAAGATGTGGATTGGCGAATAACCTTTTAGAAAAGAAAATCAAATTCATTTGGCGAAAACTGTCAGATTTTTGATAAGTATTAAGTTTTACCACATAAGTATTACAATTTTTATCATTAAATAACTTTTCAACTTTTAATATTACATTTTGATTAAAAGTATTAAATTTTTCATCAAAAAGTATTACATTTTTCGTCATAAATAACAATTAAACAATTTATCAATGATTAGTATTGCATTTTTTCTCATAAGTAACTACTCAATCCCAAATATTACATTTTGATTTAAAAGTATTACACTTATTTTCTTATAAGTAACAAACAATTTATCCATGATTAATAGGGATAAAGTATAAATAAGCCATTGAACTATTTGGGAAACAACAATTAAGTCATCGAACTCAAATAATCCTCAAATAAGTCATTGAACTCGAAAAAAAAAAAAAAAAAAGCAAATAAATCATTGAACACGAAAAAAAGAGCAATTAATATTTTTAACAGGTTAACTAGGATTTTGTTGACTGGATTGTTAAATGTTTATTTTATTTACGTTTCTTTTATTATAATCCACTTACATATAATAACATATTTTGAAATAATTATAATCAAAATAGTTTTATCTTGTCGAGATTTGATTTATTTATTTATTTATTTATTATTTTTTCACTATATTTTTTGTTTAAAAAATAACAATAAATAAATAAATTGTATGTAGACAAGACAAAACTATTTTGATTATAATTACTTTAAACTATAGAGTTAATTTCACCGGAGGTCCCTTGTCTTTGGTGATAATTTCAAATTTAGTCTCAGACTATCATTTTTTTTCATTTTACATCATAGACTATCATTTTTTGGACACTTTTAGTCTTTCTCATGACTTTTCTATTTTTAGTAAGAGCATTTTTGTCTCTTCATATTTTTCTTTTGTTATTTTTCTGGTTTCGACTGGTTTAATTGGTTTAGGACTTTACTAAAAATTGATTGAAAAATATGGTTACTAAAAATCAGATGTTACCTAAAGTTCTAAACCCAATTAAACTGGTTGAAACCGAAAAAATAACAAAAGAAAAATATAAATAGACAAAAATGGTCTTACTAAAAATAGAAAAAGTCATGAGAAGAATTAAAAGTGTCCAAAAAAAATAGTATGGGATGTAAAATGGCAAAAACGATAGTCTGGGACTAAATTTGGAATTGCCACCAAAGACAAAAGGACCTCTAGTGGAATTAACTCTAAAATATATTACTATATATGTATGTGGATTATAATTTTAAAAAATGTAAATAAAATAAACATTTGGCAATTCAGTCAGCAAAAATCTAGAGTTAACCTGTTAAAAATGTTAATTGCCCTTTTTTACCAAATTCAATGTCTTATTTGAAGGTTATTTGAGTTCGGTGATTTAATTGTTATTTCTCAAATAATCCGACCCCTCTCACAAATAATGATTAGTGAGACGGGTCATATAGTAGACTAACTCTTAAAGTAATACTAAGAAGTGCTTTCAAAAAAAAAAAAAAAAAAAAAAAGGCCCCGGGAGCCGATGTTTAGTGTAATTGGTAGTCGCCTAACTTAAGGGGGCGTTTGGTTCACGGAATCTTGGATTACCCCGGGTAATAGGATTACCTCCAGGAAGGTAATGTGAGATTTTGGGAATGTAACATTACTTTATGTGTTTGGTTTGGATTGTGGAATATAATATTACCTTGTTTGGTTAAGGGTTATATTATAGGTTATATGGATCAATTTACAATAATGTCCTCAATAATATATATATATATATATATATATATATATATATATATATATATATATATATATATATATATATATATATATATATATATATATATATATATATATATATATATATATATATATATATATATATATAGGTGTGTGTTCAAATGAGGACAAGTATATTATAGAGGACTGTGAGAACAGATATAGTGTATGCCATTAGCCTGTATGTCATGTGCATGGCCGAATGTAGTTGTGTGCCACAGTTTGTATGTCACGTGCATAGATTTGTTAATTAATAGAGTCTGAGTTCGAAACCTGATGTTTATATGTATTCTTGTGTGCCATTAAGTATTAAATTGTGTGCCTGATATTAATTTGTTGTGTGCCCATTATTTGTCCTCACAGTCCTCTATATATTGTTGTCAATGTAGTTGTGTGCCACAGTTTGTATGTCACGTGCATAGATTTGTTAATTAATAGAGTCTGAGTTCAAAACCTGATGTTTACATGTATTCTTGTGTGCCATTAAGTATTAAATTGTGTGTCTGATATTAATTTGTTGTGTGCCCATTATTTGTCCTCACAGTCCTCTATATATTGTTGTCCTCATTTAAACTCAACCCTATATATATATATATATATATATATATATATATATATATATATATATATATATATATATATATATATATATATACATATATATATAGGGAGGCCTTCAAGTAAGAACCCATGTTAGGTAGGAACATAAGAACTAATCTAAACCTTTGAATCCTATCTAATCAGTGGTTTATATTAATTAAGCATTAATAGGATAACCATTCATATACGTAATTACAAGGGATAGTATGGTATTTTTCATAATCTAAGAATTAATAATTAAAATGACGTTTGAGATTATCCCTAGAATATAGGATAAGTAGATGAGTAGGATTCTATTCTTTCTGTAATTCAGCGAATGCCAACAACGTACAGCACCCTTGTCCGACATTCGCCTGAGAAATCCCGCCGGACGAGTGCATCACCAAGCAACCAAAGTCATGGTTCAAGTAATCTTCGCCGGACAGAATGGTGGCAACCGAAGATCGTGACAGTAAGTTCTAAATCTGAATACGAAACCATAGATGTCTGTGCAATTGAAATTAATAGGGTCTGGTAGTGGTGTGTGTAAGCATGCCCTCTTTGACAAATTATATCCTGTAGCACTGTAATTAAACACATGATCAATCTGTAATCTTCTGGTATTTCGCATCTGGGTTTGTCATACTAAATGGCACCCACTTAGGCACTGAATGGCACTCACCGACATGGGCTTGTATGGCTGTGTTCATCTACCCTTATGGGGCAGTGCACATACAACCCCACGTGTACCATTATGTGCACAACCAACACAACGTCAGTGCACCTACCTACTCTAAAGGGCGGAGCACTAAACTACGCAGCCGGGATGGATGATTGTGCACCTATGGTGCGAATAATATGCCAATCTCAGCGCTGAAACCTAGTGAGCGTGCATGAGAGTAATATTATGTGTGCCACACAAGTTTACTGCATATTGAACTAATACTTTTGCACTCATCAACAGGTGAAGCTGTTATAACCAAGGGGTCTACCGGGTGTTCGATGAATATCTCACCCCGATCAACGAAGTACTGGACCCCCGAGTGTGAACAAGCCAAAAAGCCTTTTGTGGGACAGGTGTTCACTACATTGGAAGAAGGAATTGAGTTCTACAAAACTTACGCCACCACTACTAGGTTTGATGTCCGGCGCACCTCGGAGAAAACGGATAGGCAAGAGCAAATCACGTGGAAGTATGTGTTGTGATAGCATGTAATCATTTTTACACAACTGATAATGAAGTTGTTTTTCTGAAAAAGATATTGTTCTCTGCCGTGTGCACCCGATTTGAACAGAATGTGCCATACCGGATAAATACAGGCCATTTGGACATGAAGGCACCAACGACAAGCCTGAAGTGCACAGACAGACCTGTGTGCACTGCTACCTATGTGCCTTCGCGTTGTGCACCTGTACATAACAGAGTGTGCCCATACCTCTCCCGAAGTCTCTGCACTACATTTTTTTGGTTGAACTCTTTATTAACTTGTTTGTGTTCGAATAATTGTCTACCAAATTGTTTACACATAGACATAAACGTGATAGCATGACTTCGTATATACATAGCTGTTCCTAAAGTTTCTTGATGGAAAAAGAGATCCCACTCTAGAGTGTGCACCAGAATGAACATAGTGTGCCAGACCTGATTCAAACACAACGTGCACCTCTTAGGTTGAATTGTGTGTGTCATTGTGTGTGTCATACTGATAGATTGAATCCGCGTAAACTATGATGATGTTAAAGATGACGTTATGCACATATGGGTAAAACTGAGTGTGCCATAATGTGTAGAATTATTGTGACCATGAACTGGCGTGCACTTAGGTTGATCTGTGTGTGCCATTATGTGCAACAATTCTAATAGATTGAATCTACGGAAACTAGGATGATGTTATACACTTCTGTGTGCACTTGCGTTAAAATGGTTATGCCATAATGTAGAGGATTAGTATGTGCCATACTGCATTGTGTGTGCCATATTGCATTGTGTGCGCATAAATATGCAAAATTACTAATAGAATGTAACTGCGGAAGGCAGATTGATACTAATAATAGAATGTACCTCTTAGGTTGATCTGTGTGTGCCATAATGTGCAAAAATACTGATAGATCAAATTCGCGTAAACCATGATGATATTAAAGATAACATTGTGCACTTGGAAAAAATTGAGTGTGCCATAATATTTGGAAAATTTTTATTTTTTTATAAAAATAAGAAATAATAACATAAAAATGAAGATAGTATTCAAGTGAGTTTTGTTTTTTAAACGGAATTTATATTTAAAGTATAGAACATTTTAAGAATAATCTACATCTACATCTACATCTATCTACAAACCTAATAATAAGAGCCAATAAAGTTAGGTCCCTAACATTAACTAAAAAAATATTAGTGTAATTATTCGTTGAAATGAATAGTTCAAATTATTATTATTATTATTATTATTATTATTATTATTATTATTATTATTATTATTATTATTATTATTATTATTATTATTGTTATTGTTATTGTTATTGTTATTGTTATTGTTATTGTTATTGTTATTGTTATTGTTATTGTTATTGTTATTGTTATTGTTATTGTTATTGTTATTGTTATTGTTATTGTTATTGTTATTGTTATTGTTATTGTTATTGTTATTGTTATTGTTATTGTTATTGTTATTGTTATTGTTATTGTTATTGTTATTGTTATTGTTATTGTTATTGTTATTGTTATTGTTATTGTTATTATTATTATTATTATTATTATTATTATTATTATTATTATTATTATTCTTCATACTTTACCAACTATTATATCATTTACTTTTCTTTATCTTTATTAATAAATTAAAATTAAATTAGATTGGAAAAAATAGTATATAGAATGTAGCTCTTATGTTGAATTGTGAGTGCCATAATGTGCAAAAATACTGATAAATCGAATACGCGTAAACCATGATGATGCTAAAGTTGAGGTTGTGCACTTGGATAAAACTGAGTTTGCCATAATGTGAAGAATTATATATTGTGACCATGAACTGGCGTGCACTTAGGTTGATCTGTGTGTGTCATTATGTGCAAAAATTCTAATAGATTGAATCCATGGAAACTAGGATGATGTTAAACAATTCTATGTGCACTTGCGTTAAAATGACTGTGCCATAACGTAAAGGATGAGTGTGTGTCATTCTGCATTATGGGTGCCAAAATGTCCATAGATGATATGATTGACCACAAGTAGATGGTGCCAAAATGTAGATGGTTTGTTGAAAAGCTACAAGTATAAGATCATTTACTTGAAGTAAGTCAATTCTTAATTGCATTGCTTACAGCAATTAGATGCTTAGACTCCCATTGCAGTGCACATCTGAGTAAACATAAGGGCCAGGAAATATGAACTCAGGCCATTTTCGCCGAAACGGCACACCCGACGATGCTGAAGTGCACAGACAGGCGTGCGTATCTATGATTGTGCACCCATTATCCAACCGTAAGTGCACACTTCCTCATCATAGGGTTGTGGTATTGTTGGTTCTAGTTTTCAACCCCTAACACCCGTAGCCATGATGACCATAGGTGCACCTGTGCACGAGTGTATGTGCCAAACAGGCCAGGATGCACCTGTACAGACCAGAGTATGCCACTTCTATCCCGTGGTTTTTTCCCCCGCAACCTACAGCCTCATGAACCTAACGCTTAGAAATGAAGCTGGAAGTCGATTATTCATATGGAAACACAATAATAAGGATTGAGATAAAAAAACTAGAGTAAAGTATCATCGAAAACCAAACTGTCTTAGAAGTTGCTTTGGATTGTACTGGACAGTGTGCACATGTAACAAACAGAGTGTGCCACACCCAGTGATCCTGTGTGCACCTGCGCTGCGATGGAAGTGCCAACAAGAACATGGTGTACCTATGTGAGCACATAGTTAGCAACGTGGGTGCACGAGCACATTGTGAGCACATAGGTATTGGAGGCTATGCACCTATTTAAATATACAAGATCTTAACTACCATACATTGCAAATTCTAACACCCTTTTATTCAGTAAAAATGTCCCAAAAGAATCAAAAAATAAGCTCCTTAATATCATAATCTAACTCTCGTGTTCAAACTCTCAAAACGAGCAGCCTCATCAGGAGTCAACTCATACTCCGAAGCATCAACATCACAATCCACCAACCCAGGTCCGTCAACCTCAGGTTGCCCCACTGAAAAAAACAAAGAATAACTTATCAAACACTGGAATGCACGCACGTAAGACCACACATGCGCACTTACAGAACCCATTAGCATTATAATGTCGCACAGATACAACCACCGCTGCACCACTAGTTTATATGAAAACAACTTCAACTCCTTTAACCAGCCGCAACTTTAAACACATACGATTCTCAACACGAAACCCACCATCAGAGAGTTATTAAGAAAATGGAAGATCTACTTGCGATATATTTCTCATTTTTAAATTAGTATCGCAATTAAATATACTACCACAAATTAATAAAAATATGATAAACGTACTAATACGCCAAATGTGACTGATAAACACTGCATTACGAAATAACAACTAAATGAAAATTACATATACCAAGCCCATACTATCTAATACACTAAATTCCAACCTGTACCACACGTAATGCACACACCAATGGCCACAACTGCACACAGCTAGAATTGTCAAGAAATCACATTCCTAGGCACACTTAATTTCTTTTAGTAGGACACCGATATATTTACTTTCTTCACAAAGTTGCTTTGGCATCATTCCTACTTCGCGCAAGAAATCAAACTACTACATGCATCTTTCTAAAATTTGAATGGCATTTTCCTGAGCCAAAATGTTGTTGATGGAACTGGCTTCTTATTCTTTTACATATTTTATTTTATTTTATTTTATTGAGCTTCTCCCTCTGTGAACTTTGTATCTCATGTGTTGCATACTTCCATTGGTAATAAGCATCATTTACCCCAGCCTCATAAGTAACTTATTTTCAATTCTTAAAATGTTTTAAGATACTCTTGTTTGACTAGACATTCATGGGGGTTATTGCATTGCAATGGTGTTTACAGTAATTAGCACAATGTAATATGCAGGTTTGCTTACATTTACTAACAGCAGTAATGAAATGTTTCTTGAGAAGACCACCAGAGACCGAGATGGCTTTGGGTGCTGCATTGGCTGCTGGTATAAATGATTTTCATCAGGTGTGTACTAGAGTAGTAAGTTTTTTCCGGTTTTGACTTGATTATGTACATTTGCCGTAACTCATAGACAATTGCAGGATGTTCATGATAGGGCTCTACTACATACTTCTTCAATACAATGTCTCTTTGGCAGAACGTGTTGTGAATTTACACAACAATGTAGTATAACTCATACAAATTTGCTACATTGCAGCATATAGACTAGAACACACAACAACAAACAAACAAACAAACAAAAAAGAAAAAAAAAAAAAAAAAAAAAAAAACCAGAAACCGGCGACACCGCCGAACCAAACCCCAAAACCCACCATATTAGCCGACAACACCACTAACCAAAAACCCATCTCCACCCCTAAACCAAAACCTAATAAGCGATATTCACCGGGACGGGAGCACCCCCTCGAGTAAAAGCTTCCACGGCCGGTTGACCAAAATGAGGATCCCAAATTGGCTGAGCCATTCCCATCCCAAGTGGTGGCCCGATTCGGCCTGCTCACAACAAGAACACACATGGCAGCATCGCCGGTAAAGAGACAACACCAAAATAAACTAACAACAAACAATGCCAGAACTCATATATCAAACCTGGGGTCGCAGAATACGAATTTTAACCAAAAAAAAGAGGAGAAAACAAACCTGGTGCGACAGCTGACGTCGTCTACGGTCGTGGGCGCTTAAAGTTCCGACCAACTCTTCCGGCGATCTCAAACGGGAACTCAATCAACGAGGACGAAGTTGCTAAGGAGTCCTGAGTACTGACCTACGGACCTACGCTGCACAACTCCAACCAAACAAAGAGAGCGAAAAATCTGCGATTAAATCTCACTCCACGCGCTAACCCAATTGCACTGACCAAGATGCCCCTAAACGCGCAAATAAACCACTATTCTACATAAAAACTAAAATTCAAAAATAATTAAACATATACTGTAGATTGATTTAAATAAATGGATCAGATTAGTTCTTACGTTCCTACCTAACAATGAGTTCCTATATGATTTCTATTATATATATATATATATATATATATATATATATATATATATATATATATATATATATGTGTGTGTGTGTGTGTGTGTGTGTGTGTGTGTGTGTGTGTGTGTGTGTGTGTGTGTGTGTATATATACACACACACACACACACACACACACACACACACACACACACACACACACACACATATATATATATATATATATATATATATATATATATATATATATATATATATATATATATATATATATATATATATATATATAAAAGGCTACGAATCCGGTGCAACCCCTTTGATACATGGGAAATCATGAGATCTCATGATATCCATTGATTCATTCTCCATCAATCGTTGAGATTAGAAGAGAATTTTAAATTAATTAAGGGTATATTAAAATCAAAAGGATTAAATAGTAATTGTAGCTATTTGGTTAATTATGGATAGATTTGAAATGGAATCTTTAGCATAATATTTGGAAGATTATGAATGGAAGTAGATATTAAAAAATATTTTACACCTTTGATGCAAATTTGTGGCAATGGAACACTGCATCATGTCTGGTTTTTTTTTTTTTCTTTCTTTTTTACGGTAGTGTGTGCATTTGTATGGTTTGGTGTTTGCAAATTTTTGGCAAAGGAACTTAACATCATGTCGTATTTTAAAGTTTATTTTATGCTGGTGTGTGCATTTGTGTTGTATGGCGTGTGCAAATTTTAATTTTGGCAATGGAACTTTACATCATGTGGTCTATTGTTAAGTTTTTATTTCACTGTGGTGTGTGCATTTGTGTGGTATGACGTGTGCAAATTACTGTAACGCGGACTTTGCATGACATTACGAATGTCGACTAACAACACGGGTATGACGACTAACAACGCGGGTATGTGCATCTGTAATCTTTATTTGTGTGATTTTTACGATGGTGTGCATTGGTGTCCAATAGTGAGTGCAAGTTATTGTAACGCGAACTTTGCATGACGTTGTTGTTGTTGTTGTTATTATTATTATTATTATTATTATTATTATTATTATTATTATTATTATTATTATTAAATTTTATTTAGTGTGAGCGTGAATTCATGTTGATTTTTTTTTAAGGAATGCAAAAGCAATAGGCATATGATTTTTACGGTGGCGTGTGCATAGTTGTGGTAATTCTCACAGGCCATAACACTCCAATGCGCACAATAAATAACAAAAACCAAACTGCCTTAAGTAACGCAAAAGGCCATTTGTTTTATATTCTACCAACAAAAATATTTTTAAAAAAAAAAAAAAAGCATCACGGTTTATATACATTTATGTACATTACAAAAAAAATAACAAGAATTAACGCACACCAAATCACTTATTTTTTTTAAAAAAATGCAAAGTCCCCTGCACTGTAATTCGCACACACATAACACTCCAATGCACACACCAAATAACAAATGCAAAAGCATTTGGCGTGTGCCGGTGTGTGCGTTTATGACATTTGGCGTGTGCAAATGTTGATTGTATTTTAATTTTGGTTTATGTTGCATAGGTGTGTGCGTGCCTGAAGTGTGGCATGTGCATAAGCCTTAGTAGTGTGTGTTATTTAAATGTTGTCAAATGTTTATTGATGAGCTTGGGGAGTTTATATGATGGACATAACTTTGTCATGGATATATGATTTTGGCGTGTGCGACCAAGGCGGTAAGTGTGTGAATTATGCTTTACATAAACGGGTGTAGAGGGTGTTTTAGGCAGCAGCTAAGCATGTGCAAACTCGTTGTTAGGTGTGGACAGTACGCTGAACATGTACATACCCAATAAGTAGAAGTGTGTGTTACGGTATAGGTAAATGGGTGCAGAGAGTGTTTTATGAGTTAGGTAAACCCACCTAATAAACCACATTTATTAGCTATTATTAATTTGTACGGACATGTCAGTGTGTGCATGAACAGTTAACGGAGTGTGCATGAACAGTTAACGGAGTGTGCATTTCACTCAGTTCAGGAGTGTAATAACCGTGTATGTGCATTCTCGGTGTTATATGTGTGCGTTATGCTGAAAGAGTCCAAAGAACAATTAAACTAAACGAAGATAACAAGTTAACAAAGTAAATAGAGGCTGAAGTTAAATGTATATATTATGCTAAAAGATTCCATTACGAACATGCATAAATAAATATGTGTATCGACTATGCACACATGCCATGTCAACAAAATCATATCTTAACCGGCAACTTAATCTCAATGATTCCCCAATTTCATCCTTAGCATACAATGAAGTCAATGAGAAATAAGGAATTTGAGACCTCCACCTCCTTGAATTATGATATTTCACCTGAGTAAGTAAATGGATTAAGAAGAACTTAGAACGAATGATATCAATGACTCAGCTCAAGGAAAATATGACCACTACTTTACAACAAGGAAAAATGCATTTTTTTTCTGATGATAAAATTTGCAACTGGAATAATAAACTGAATTGGAGAAGGATCATACCAAATGCTAAATATCAATCCAATACATTTAATTTGCTGCCTAATGCATTGTAAATGTTATGAGAGAAAAACCACGCATTTTTATATCAAGTCTGTGGATAGATTTAAAGGCTAATATACCAATTATAAAACCTCATTAAATCCTTCCCTCGCAGGTAGCTTTTCCAGCCAATATCAAAAGAAGACCAAATTAAGCATATATACATCCTACACATAATTTAAAACATTGCACATTCCCCATAGAAAATAAAGTATAATAAACGCACATTGAACATTGCAAATTTCATATTGAACATTGCAAATAAAGGATATCAATCGCACATTGAACAATGCAAAAAATAATAATAACAACGGCATGCAAAAGTCCGTAGCTCAGTAACTTGTACATGCCATACAACACCCATGTACACATCACTGTAATTAAAAATTTTGGTAAAAAAGAACCAACGACAAGTAGATTTACAATCCTTTTTGTTTAAAAAAAAAAAACAACAACATGAATTCACGCACACACCTAATTAGAATTTTGGTAAAAAATACTCCGTAACAAACAAAAAAAACAGTTGCAATGACCCCAACTCTATAATATGCAGACGCCACCGTCGAAATCATATGAACACCTAATTCACCAATACACCCACCATACTACACATATGCACCCCTAAAGTTAGAAGAGGTCTTGCCAAATTTTCAGTAGATGTCAAAAGAGCTATACAAAGACATTTCTAAAAGCTTTAATAACTAATGTGAACGTGGAAACCGTTAATAAGTTTACTCCAAAAATTGACCATTTTTGCATCATCCCCTCGCCAAAATTCATACCCTTACAAATGTGTTTCTATTCATACTTGCATCATCCCCTCGCCAAAACTCATTGGTCTATTAATGGAAAAAGCTTGTCTACCCACACGCGCCATGTCTCCTAAGCACAAATCGAAATATGAAAGGTCTGAATGCAAATTTGGAGCATATCAAATGCAACTACGAAAACTAGATGCACACATACCAGCATACCACAATGTGGATACGTCTTTAGGTTCTATTATTTAGACTACCTTCTGTTAAACTTGTTGCTGAATGATATATCCTGCCTGACATATTGATCCAACCATTCTTGGTGGCCTTGTTGTGGAATTCGGGCAGAAAGTCTTTGACGTGTCTATAAAGACTCGGGTATGCCATATGGAGAGATTCTTGCATGAACCGCTCAACTTTTGATTGCCTCCAATCCCGTTAGAAGGTGTTTGTTTCCATCTTGAGAAAAGCATGATTTCGGTCTGGGCTCCTTGAACGGCCTGTTTTCCAATGAACATTATTCTGCTCTTTTTGCAAATAAAGAAAACTTGCTTTTTGTAAGAATTTGATGGGAAAAAAAACTAATGTTGTTTTTACTTTGCCGACATCTTTGTTCCGTAACTTTTCAAGATACAGCAGAACATTATTTATCCCTACAAAACATATTCTACAGAATAAAAACTTCTAACCATGCAATGACCAACCAAGTATTTTCTGAGTTTCAATTTCATTATGTTGAATAAGTTTGCTATTACAGATTTCTCTTTGTTTTTATTTTGGCATTCCTGTTATGAATGTTATATATCATTGTTTGGTTTAAGAAAACTAGTAATTGCCCCGTGCAATCTACGGAAAAAGTTAAAAACCCAACCCTAACAAAACCCCAAAACGCAGATAAACAAAGAATCAAAACTATAGACCATCGAAATACCTTGACCTTTGGCGAAAGAAATCCCCTTCAGTCGCTTTAACCGTCTGACAGAAGAATCAACCGTGTTTCTTCTCACACCTGCACACGCCGGACACTATATGGAGAGACGGGAAGCCGATGGGTTAGCGAGAGAAAGCGAACGGTCGTGAAGAGAATACTGCGTTATTTTCCTTCTGGATAGTGATACAGAGAGATTTGGAGTGTAATTAGTAATGCAACATACATGGGATTTAGAATCTCTAATGATGGGATTGATGGCACACACATAGCTAAATTATATTGATGCCCTCTATCTAATTAATTCAGCGCCCAACTCAATTAAAAAAACAAATTAATCACATCCGTTAAACATAAAAAAATGACGATCAAGATCGAATCTCACGATCTGATCTAATTAGGGTGGTCTCACTTATTCTATATATATATATATATATATATATATATATATATATATATATATATATGTATATATATATATATATATATATATATATATATATATATATATATTTATTTATTTATTTATTTATTTATTTATTTATGTGTGTTTATTTATTTTATTTATTTATATGTATGAATGTATATCAATACTTAAATATTTTTTAAAAAAAAAACTAAATATATAAATATGCACACATGTATATTTGATGTATAAGTATATACTCATTATTATTATTATTATTATTATTATTATTATTATTATTATTATTATTATTATTATTATTATTATTATTATCCCCTATACTTATATTTGGGAGTTGCCATTTGCAACTAAAAAATGACACCCCTTGCTTACCATTGATTTCAAATCTAATGGATGGAATTTTTTGATCTAATTTTTGATTTATTTTTTCATTTTAATTGCCCTTAATTTTTAAGGAAATAACAACTTTATCATTACTTTTTTGACTTCTTCCTCTTTGCCTTATATGATCTTTGTCTTTTTTTTTTCTCCATCATTTCAACACTCCCTTCTTCTTTTTTTTTTTAACATTTTTTTTAGAAAACTACTACATTATTCTAGCTAACATCTCTATTCTCTCCCTCAAAACCAAATCTAATGCCCCCCCCCTCCCCCCCCCCTCCCCCCCCCCCCCCACATGTTCCTAATTCAATTCTTGTATATCATGTTGTATTCTTATTTATTTTGTCATATAACAATTATTAAAAATTATATATATTATTATTTAAAAATTAAAACATACTCGCTTTAAAAATAAAATATAAAAAATTAGAACATACTAATTGATTGTTGGGCATGACGTTTCTCGCAAAGCGCGTGCCCGTGACTAGTTATTATATAAGGATTAGTTAACAAGGGCACTGTTGGAATAAATCAAGGTAATCTAAGATTACCTAAGAAAATGAGGGTAATTACATTACATTGAAACATTACCGCCACATCAGCTTTCAGGTAATATAACATTACCTGGTAATCTCATAACTTGAACCAAATAAGGTAATATAACATTACCCGACTTAGATTACCTAGGTAATCTCAGATGACCTGAACCAAACGCCCCCAAAAGGTCATGACTGAAGATAGTCGTGTGTTGGTTCGAATCCCATCAAATACATAAATGAGAAAAACACCCAAGATGCTCGTATGGACAGCTCAACTGATCATAGGAGGAGCAACTTCTCAAAATGAGGGGACTCCTTCTGTATAATGAGCAAAATTCTAGTATCTATTGGTAAGTTCAGTCACTATGCCTAATTTCTCTATAAATTATCGGACCGGAGTATGGGGGCGCCTAGAACAATTGTTATGCTGTGCAACCGTGTGTACCATTCTTGGTCCACACGGTTGAAAACGACTTCGTTTAACAATATAGGAGTAACGATGCCGTTAGTGACACCGTTTAGCTCCACCAATCGTTTTTTTTTAATTATTATTAGTATAAAGCGCCAATGGAAGTTTTTTTCGCCATTTTCCGACCTTTCGTCTGCAACAAGCTTCACGCACACAACAAAGCTTCATCGCAACTATTGCAATTTTCATCGACGATCTCTCGGTCTACTCGGAGTCAAAGTTGTCGCCTTCTGCATCGCATTATCGCCGACTTCACAGTGATCGTGATTTGCTGCCCCTTTTCTCGCCATTTTATACAAAACTCTACTTCTTCTTCAAGGTATTATGCATTTATAGACTTATAGACCATTAACATGAAGATTCAGAGATACGGAGTACATTTTTGTGATTTTTGACTAGGGTTTTGCAATCTGATTTTGGATTTTTAACGTTGATTTTATGAATATTATCAACAATTAGTATAAATCTGAACATTATAAATACGTATTTAAAGGATTTTGAATATAAAGAACAAAAGCTGTGGATATATAGTTCACAAATTGTAAATGTGGACAAATACAGAAAAGTACTCTGTTTTTTCCTTGCATTTGAAATATCTGTGGACATATAGCTATGAAATTATGGGTGTGTAGCTTTATAATTGTGAAAGTATAGTTTAATACTTCTGAATATATGAAAAATATCATTCTTGCCTTCTCTTTTGGTGCATTTGAAATATCTGTGGACATATATCTATGAAATTGTGGGTGTGTAGCTTTATAATTGTGAATGTATAGTTTAATACTTCTAAATATATGAAAAATACCATTCCTGCATTCTCTTTTGGTGCATTTGAAATATCTGTGGACATATAGTTATGAAATTGTGGATGTGTAGCTTTATAATTGTGAATGTATAGTTTAATACTTCTGAATATATGAAAAATATCACTCCTGCCTTCTCTTTTGGTGCATTTGAAATATCTGTGGACATATAGTTATGAAATTGTGGATGTGTAGCTTTATAATTGTGAATGTATAGTTTAATACTTATGAATATATGAAAAATATCATTCCTGCCTTCTCTTTTGGTGCATTTGAAATATCTGTGGACATATAGTTATGAAATTGTGGATGTGTAGCTTTATAATTGTGAATATATAGTTTAATACTTCTGAATATATGAAAAATATCATTCCTGCATTCTCTTTTGGTGTATTTGAAATATCTGTGGACATGTACGTAGCTATGAAATTGTGGATGTGTAGCTTTATAATTGTGAATGTATACTTTAATATTTCTGAATATATGAAAATATCATTCATGCCTTCTCTTTTTGTCCTTTTAAAAGATCTGCGTACATATATTTATGTAATTTTGGATGTGTAGCTTTATAATTATGAATGTATAGCTTAATAGTTCTGCATGTATAACATTCTTATTTACAGAAATGGAGCGTGAACCTACACTAAAAGAAGCTCTTATAGAAACAAAAAGAAGAAGAACAACAAGAGCAATGTTAAATTCACAAGATGCTGAGAGCTCTGACCCAACAAATGATGAACAACGCAGTGGACACCTTGCTCGGGAGACAGCATCAAAAGCGAAACAAACCACGATACAAACAACTAATGCAGGGCCTTCAAAAAGAGGGCAACAAACATCACGCAAGAGAAGCCGAAAACCAAGAAGGCAAAACAGGTTAGACTATTTCAGTACGAGGATGGGTTCCAATCTCATGTTCAATCTTGTCCAGAGGCTATCACCACAGCAGAAACAAGTTGTGGTTGATATTGGCTTTGGTGGACTTCTACATCTCCAACTCTGCACCAATGAATCACAGTTGGTGCAGTACCTGCTGGACAAGTTTAATGTTTTCAGATGTGATTTCATATTGGAGGACGATGTTCTCCACATTGATGAAGAAGATGTTGAATACACGTTGGGGATCCCCCGAGGGAATATAGAAGTTGATGAGGGAACAAAACTAGGAGACAATTCAACTAGCGCATATAAAACCCTGCTGACTTCATGGAGACGGAGATGGAATGTGCCAACGGGATCACCAATCACAACACAGATATCAGACATGATTATTAGAAGAGCTGACCATGGTGATGATTTCAAAAGGGATTTTGTGGTCTTCACTGTTTCCTCCATGTTTCGAGGAAACACAACAAGATACTCCAACTACAGAATCCTAAAGTCGTTGATTCATGTTGATATGATCAAACACTACAATTGGTGCAGATACACCTACCGATCTCTGATTGACTCTATTGAGACTTATAAGCAGGACACAAGCAGAACCTTTTCGGGTCCAATGACATTGATATTGGTAACTACTCAACTTATTAAGATCTGATATATAAAGCTTTGATGTTGTGGATATATATGTTTAAAATTATGGATATGTAGTTTTGTAATTATAGATATATAGTACTCTGTGTATAAATACTTTATACATTCTGAATATAAAGTTTTGTGAGTATGAATATATAGTTCTGAACTTGTGGATATATATGCATGAAATTTGGAATATACTCAATTAACTAAATATTTGAATATAAAGCTTTGAATTTGTGGATATATAAGTTTAACATTATGGATATGTAGTTTTATAATTATGGATATATAATACTCTGTGAATAAATGCTTTATACATTCTGAATATGTGATTATGAATATATAGTTGTGAACTTGTGGATATATATATATGCATGAAATTTGGAATATACTCAATTAATTAAAGATATGAATATAAAGCTTTAAATTTATGGATATATAGGTTTAAAATTATGGATATGTAGATTTTAATTATGAATATATAGTACTCTGTGTATAAATACTTTATACATTATGAATATAAAGTTTTGTGATTATGAATATATAGTTGTGAACTTGTGGATATATATGCATGAAATTTGAAATATACTCAATTAATTAAAGATCTGTATATAAAGCTTTGAATTTGTGGATATATAGGTTTAACATTATGGATATGTAGTTTTATAATTATGGATATATAGTACTCTGTGAATAAATACTTTGATCGAGTAGAGTTGTTTTTAACATTATCTTCTGTAATATGTAGTTGTTCTACTTTGATCGAGTAGAGTTCAAGGGAATGAAGGTCAACAGGACATACCCTAGCATACTTGCTTGGACAAGCGAACTGGTAAGAAAGAGGGTCAAAGCTGAAAAAAGATCTGGGGGTTATGGACAGGGGAAGGTTGCCCCTAGAATTAGTAAGCATAGGAGTACTGCTACCACCTCACTGCCACAGCCTGCACCTACTGCTGCTGCTACCACCACACAGGCTACTACTTCTGCTGCTGCTACCACCACACATGCTACTTCTTCTACTGCTGCTGCTGCTACCACCACACAGGCTACTACTTCTGCTGCTGCTACCACCACACATGCTACTTCTTCTACTGCTGCTGCTGCTACCACCACACATGCTACTTCTTCTACTGCTGCTGCTACTGCAACACCAACTCCAGCTATAAATGAGCCACTCTCAAGTGTTGATAGAGTGACTCGTGTGCTCCAGAAGCTAACATCAAATGTTCTGGAGTTCGGTGAGGCTATGTCTGAAGTAGGAAAGCAGGGCGAAACCCATCGAGATGATGAAGAAAGATTTCTCAGGGATATCAAGCATGCTAGGTGCTGCAAGCGCAATTGAATCCACTTCCAGCCCCACCGCCACTCAACTCGATGACATTTTTTTGTGAGTGAAACCTTCACAGCAGCAGTGGATTCATTGGTGGAATCATTTGACAAGACAAGAAGAACAATGGAATTTGAACCTCTATCATTTGACCTAGGAATACACTACCCTCCATGCCAGCCACAGCCACCAGAGCAACTACCAGAGCAAGCACTATTGGAACAAGAACCATTAGATGCCTTGGTTCAAAAAATTAGAAAGGATGCAGGAGTTTCAACATCCATCGAAAAGGAAGTAATTCCTCCACTGGTTAGGGTCCCATTTCAAATATCTGTTGATCATACCACCCCTGTAACCCCTGCTGCAACAACTGCCCCGATTGATGTTGATGAATTTGATCGGTAAATTTACACTTACTTATTTACGTTTAGCTTTCATTCTGGATATATAGAACAAAATTTATGAATATGTCATTCTGGATTTATGAATATATAATTTGATTATTATAGAACAAAAGTATCGATATATGTTGTTAAACTTGTGGATATAAAGATCTAACATTGTGGATAAATAGTTCATTAATTATGGATTCATAGTTTACATATTATGCATATAGTGTTTTTCAGCTGTTAATGATTATATAATTTAATACCTGCCTCTGTTTTATATAAACATCAGTGCCATGCAAGAGAGTGAGTCTAACGTTGAAGACGTCATTGTCAGAAAGAGACCACTGCGAAGATTCAGGAACAAACCACTTTATCCCAGGTCGCCATACTGGACACGGAATGCAAGGTTCATACACAATGCAACTCCTCGGGAGAAAATAGTCTCAAACTATGCATTCTTGAGTGTGTCTGACGAACACCCACAAGAGTATGTTCGAACATGCATATTTATAACAATTTTTTAATTAGTTAAATATTTCATATTATTATTATTATTATTATTATTATTATTATTATTATTATTATTAATATTATTATTGTTATTATTGTTATTATTGTTATTATTGTTATTATTGTTATTATTGTTATTATTGTTATTGTTATTATTGTTATTATTGTTATTATTGTTATTATTATTATTATTATTATTATTATTATTATTATTATTATTATTATTATTATTATTATTATTATTATTATTATTATTATTATTATGGTGTTGTAGTGAGTTGTTGTTCAGCTATGGTGACTACTACCTGACAAGGATTAACTTCTCAACTTTGAGCCAAGGCGAGCTAGATATACTCTTTTTGGATGTTTGGTCTTTGCGGCTCACTTTGGTGAACACAGAACGTGCTGTTGGGGTACCAAAACGAGTATTCTTCACCACACTACCACATGTAAGTGTTATTTTTTTACATGCAAATGCCTATTTTTAAAAATCTGGATGTATGGCATTATAAGTCTGGATGAATAGCTTATGAATTTTGGATATATAGTACTCTAAGCCTTATGAATACTCAGTTCTGCATTTTGTATATTCAAACAACAGCTGCAGCTTGATCCATCTAATGAATGGATGAAAAGTCTCCCGACAGAGAGAAAGAGGAAAAATTTCAATGACAGATTGAAATATGAAATATCAACTTTTGGAAACCTAGAAATCAATGACGCAGACCTTGTAAGATATATTACCCACATCTAATTTCAATTTATCATGTCCACAAATATTAACATTGGATATATATGCATGAAATTTGGAATATACTCAATTAATTAAGATTTGAATATAAAGCTTTGAATTTGTGGATATATAGGTTTACAATTATGGACATATGTAGCTATGTAATTATGGATATATAGTACACTATGAATGAAAACTTTATACAAACCGAATATAAAGTTATGTGGTTATCAATGTATAGTTGTGAAGTTATGGATATATGTGCATGAAATTTGAAATATACTCAATTAATTAATATTTGATATATAAAGCTTTGAATTTGTGGATATATAGGTTTAAAATTATGGATATGTAGTTATGTAATTATGGATATATAGTACACTGTGAATTAGATTGCTCTAACTTTGGTTTGGAATTAGATATTTTTCCCAGTGCATCGCCATGGGCACTACTTTGTTGTGTGCATCAACGCCAAGGAATCCAAAGTTCAAGTCATAGACAACAAAGAGTTGTCATCTGGTGTTTCAGAACTTGATAAATATGAAGACTGCCCACATTTATTGGTAACTACTTATATTTTAAAAAAAAAAAGTTTCTTATTGCTACCTATATATTGACTTTAACACATTATGAACATTGAGCTAATTTTTTACCATATTGAAGCATTCAAAACGTACTTGGCAGCAGAACAATCCCTCTTGACTTCCAAAATGAACAACATGACAGTAGAGTTCCTTGCAATGGATTGGAAAAATGCTGAGAATGTCACCGACTGTGGCATATATGTAATGAGACATATGGAGACTTACATGGGAGGAGCTCTGGACAACTGGAATCCTGGATTCAATAAAAATATGCGCACAAATGTAAGAGCAAAATAAATATATTACCTTCAAAATACATTAGCAAAAAGTAACAAAATTACAATAAACTAATTATTCATTGTTCTTAATTTACAGGCTAACTTCATTTATGAGTTGAGGGCAAAGTATGCTGCTAGCATCATCACATGGAAAATGAACAAAGTCAAAAGCCAGGTCATCAAAGCTGCTAAGGTTGAAGACAAGAAGAAGTAACTATACAAAGATCATTGAATGTACAAGAAGTGACTTCTAAAAACTTTATTATCATGATCAACAAGTGTTTTGTAACAACTTTATTGCAAATTCTGCAATTTGTGATCTATGAAGTTCAACTATTTGTGATTTTATAGTTCTTGGATTATGGATATATAGCTTTACGATTATGGATATATGGATATGAAAGTATGAACATTTTACATAACTGTGAACATAAAGTTCAACTATTTGTGATTTTATTGTTCTAAAATTATGGATATATAGCTTTAAGATTGTGGATATATAGTTCTAAAATTATGGATATATAGCTTTAAGATTATGCATATATAGTTATAAAATTATGGATATATATCTTTACGATTATGGATATATAGTTCTAAAATTATGGATATATAGCTTTAAGATTATGCATATATAGTTATAAAATTATGGATATATAGCTTTACGATTATGGATATATGGATATGAAAGTATGAACATTTTACATAACTGTGAACATAAAGTTCAACTATTTGTGATTTTATAGTTATAAAATTATGGATATATAGCTTTAAGATTATGGATATATAGTTCTAAAATTATGGATATATAGCTTTAAGATTATGGTATATGCGTATAAAATTATGAACATTTTTACGTAACTGTGAACTTAGAGTTCAACTATTTGTGAATATATAGTTCATATATTATGGACATATAGCTTTAAAATTATGGATATATGCATACAAAATATGAACATTTTTACGAAACTGTAAACATAAAGTTCAACAATTTTGTGAATGTATAATTCTAAGAATGTGGATATATAGCTTTAATATTATATATATATATATATATATATATATATATATATATATATATATATATATATATATATATATATATATAATTTAAACCTGCAAGCAAAAAAGTACTAAAATTTTAAATACACAGTGCAAAACTTGTGAATTGATATCCTAAAAAAAAAGATAACAACTGGTATTAACTCACTCTCAATCTACAACTACATTATCATCTAAAACATTACTAAACTGACAAAACTTTGAACTCCCAGAACTTGGATGTACAAGGTACCCCTCCCCAGCAATCTTGGATATACTTTCCAAAACCAACGATTGAACAACACCCTTCGTACTTGAAGCAACTTTATTTGCAGCACTCCTTCTCCCCCTTGCAAGAGTGTAC
The DNA here is from genome assembly GCF_001879475.1 of Ipomoea nil. NCBI lineage: Eukaryota > Viridiplantae > Streptophyta > Magnoliopsida > Solanales > Convolvulaceae > Ipomoea > Ipomoea nil. The sequence continues at coordinate 90,636 of NW_017617269.1, read as the reverse complement.
TTCTTTTCAATAACACTACTCCTCCTTACATTACGCTCACCTTTTGATCTCCGACTTGAAGGGTTTTGAACAGCCCCACTTGAGGATGAAGCGCCACACTCTTCAATATGCACATACCCAATTAATCTCATCTTCAACCTTTTTCTTTGCATCCTCGACTGCTTCATCACAAAACTGTCTAGCTATGCTGTTATCTTGACTAGAAACAATCAATCTTTGAAATTTTCTACTAATCTCAACAACCCAAATTGAAGGAGGAACCCCAACTTTATAAAACATTGGACCAATATTCACATTCCTACCATCATCAACCTTTTTAGTCCACCTTTTCATGATATATTTATCAGGGATACTAGAAACACAATGTACATAAAGAATACGTAGACAATGGCAGCATAACATTCCCAACTCAGACATCAACTTGAAACTGCAAGAAATGCCCAAGTTGGCTGGCTTAAAACTAACTTCATGCCTTATAATGTCTATATCTGGCCGCCAAACATGATACTTGTGCAGGCAACCATCATTCAACACCATTTCTTGATGACAAGCACTGCCTTTCATAAATTGTTCCTCAAACAAAAAATATATCTCAATAGTATATACCTCTAGCATGTGAAAGAAGTTTAACGTGCTCCATCATCATAGCAGGTACCCCTTGAGCACAACGAACATCTTCACCATTCTCTTTACTTCTCCATTCATAAATTACACTAACAAACGATGAATAAAAATCACAAAGACCAGCAGTCTTAGACAGCCTTCTAGAAATCGAATGATTTGTGATTTCACTCCTTTGCGACGATAAAATGCCCCCCGAAAATTAATCCTTGTTAAATGCTGGACACCACTTCCCCCTACAATCATAAAGCTTTTCTAGCCAACTATTGTTGTGACACTTGTAGTCAGTCACCAGCACTAATGTTTATGTAACAGAAAAAAAAAAAAAAAAAAAACAGATCACCACATCTCTAACATATATTCAAAAATCTAATGCTATATATCCATAACTTCTATACTATACATCCATAAATTGAATGCATATAATTCAGAGACCAGCAGGAAGTTCTCTGCTTTACTACATGTTCAGACACCTAATACTATATATACATAATTCAAATACTATATATCCACATAATGAATGAATAAAATATATATAAAAAAAAAACAGTGGACATACCTTGTCCAATAAAATTCAAACTCAGCTTCAGTCTCCGTGTATTTCAACACACAATTAAACATATCCAAGAAATCCTTATTATTCCTTAACGTCTTGATATGCTTCTTCGAATTCTCCCTAATATGTCATATGCAAAGACGATGACGTGATGTTGGAAACACTTGAGAAATAGCAGCAGCCATGGCTGCACATTGATATGTCATGATAGATTGTGGACACTTGCCATCCATAGATCTTAAAAATGCTCTAAACAACCACAAAATGATTTTGTCCTCTCATTCATCAAAAAACCACATCCAAACATTACGTTCATGCAGTGATGATTCATCCCTACAAAAGGGCCACAAATCATATCATATTTGTTGGTGCGATATGTAGTATCATGCACTAACAAATCACCAAACAACTCATAATCCCGTCTCATCTGACCGTCCCTAAAAAAAAAAAAAAAAAAAAAAAAAAAAAACTGCACAATCTTGCATCACAATCAACTTCAAAATCAAAGAAAAAATCGGACTCAGTCAACTGCATCTTCCTAAATATTTCAATTAATGAGTTCGAATCTGTTCCATCCAAACGCTTCAATGTATTAGAAGCAAGCAAATTATAAGCATCTCGATTAGTGAAACCAATTAATGGAGACCCCCCTGATTGATGTTTCAAAAACCTAATACCATCTGCCAATGCAACGCCACTGTTCTTCAAACCTTTTAAATATAAAAGCTGATTATCTCTCACTCTTCTATGTGAACGAAGTAGATGACTCTTATCTACCGCACATAACTCGTGATTGTGCATTTTCACGTGTTTTGTAACCATCCACGACCCATCCTCACCCACATCAAACTAAACAAATGCACCACACCCTGTCCTTATATCAATTTTTGAATAAACCTTAACACCATTGTTTTCCTTAACCTTATAACCAGCTTTAGAACACGACAACCTCTTCATTTGAACTGTGTTAGTAGATACCTTACAACGTTGATTACCCTTCATCACACTAAAACCAACTCTATATGCATAATTGTTATACAGCTCATAAGCTTCATCGCCGTTACTTACAACAACACCAACCAAATGTTGATCAACTGCAAATGCAATATATAACCTCAAGTATAACAAATAATAAGCATTCCATAAAAATATAATTCCTAAGTAAAGGGGGGATGAGGAATGCCGAATAAATCCAGTCATGCTCTACAAAAGGAATAACATTTTCAATAGGAAATGAATAAAACATAACAATGCTGGACAATGTGAATATATAGTTCAACATTTATGAATTTATAGCTCAAGACTTATGAACATATAGTTCAACACTCCATAATATCCACACACACAAAACAGAACATATAATAAAATCAGTTTTCAAAATCATCGTGATTTACTATTTGAATGTAAAAAAAAAAAAAAAAAAAAAAAAAAAAAAAAAAAAAACTACATATAAACCTGAATTTAAAGATGAACCATCAACATCTACCTCTACTGGATCTGAACTTGATGAATCAACGACAAAATCTTCACTGACTGCATTAGAAACCAAAACAGAGTATCAGTTGAGAAATTTTGGATATATGGTACAGAAATTGTGGATATATAGCTCAAAAATTCTGGATATATGGTACAGAAATTATGGATATATAGCTCAAAAATTCTGGATATACAGTTCAATAATTATGAATATATAGTTCATTCATTCTGTATAAACATAAACACATAAAACACCACCACTTGTGAATGATCTCACATACAAAATCACGAAACATCACTTACATTGTAAGCAATCAATCTAAATAGCAAATTCTTAACGCCAAAAACAATAAATCATACTGCAATAGTCAACTTAATTGCAGTATGGTCTCAAAACCGTAAGAAAATCACAAAAAAAACGAATGCAAATTAACACAAATCAACAAAATCAACTGCAAAAAACATGGAATCGTATGCAATGTTGGTACCGTTGGTAGAAAACACAAATAATAATAAAAAATTAAGATTATTATTTTCTGGAAAAATAGGGAAGGAAAGAAGGAGAAATTTGTCTAGTGTTCGGTGTTGGGTTTTGCAAGAGTCAAGTGAGCACTCTTTCCTTAAAACCTTATTTGCCACATCCCAAAGATGCTAAGAGCGTTGTGGCATAGGCTTCCCAGGATAAAATTTGCTAGTGATTCAATGTTTGAGCACTTAAACAAGGAATCCGGCGAGCAAGACACGGTTATGAACACAGTAGGCTAAAGAAGGAGCAGAAGCAAAGAGGTTTTGAGGCTAAAAAGATGAACTTTCGTGTTCTATTTTTCTGTGTAAATCTCTACTGCCTCTACCCTCTCTTATATAGGGTTGAAGGATTAAATAGCTTTTATTAGGGCACTTTAAAGCGGGCTCTCCAACAGCTATAACAGCAGGCCACTACCTGAGAATTGAATTCAGAATTCAAAATTGGAGTTAATAGGATATTAATTCCGTAACAGATGAATTCAACCCCCATAACAGTCAGAACTTTCGGGTTCTAGACCGTTGGCGTACAGGGTTCGGTCTCAACTTTCGACCTCACCCAGTTTCGGCCCAAAGGCCGAAACTTTTGGCCTGTTCAGGACATTTCGGCCACAAGGCCGAAAGTACTGGACATGTTTCGGCCATATATGGCCGAAACTTGCTGCTGCTGTTCAGTTTCGGCTCCCTGAGCCGAAACTACAAGTGGCATGTTGGAAAATGATACCGAAGTTTGGCATAACTTAGCCATTTCGGACGACATTCGTGCCCGCAGGTGCCGGCTGCGCACACGAGCTCGGGCTTGAATCTAGCCTTTTTTCTATCTCTCTGATCTGTTGCCTCCTCCATCGAACAATCCATAACCAAAATCGGAACACCATTGCGACTGCGACTATGATTGCAATTTCAAAGAAACTAAAATCCAAATGTCAAAGCTGCCAAACTTCGAGAATAGAAAGTTTGAATGCGTAAAAAAACCGCAATTACACTATGCATAACGCCGTTAACGGTCATCAGAAATGAAAGTTTTTTTTTTTTTTTTTTTTAATTCAAACATCGTCGTCGACGCTGTTTTGCAACCGTGTGCACCATATAGTGCACACGGTTGCACGGCATAATTTGCCCCAAGATGATGGAAGGTTGGATTGGATCCAAACGAATCTCCAGCTCTCTGAGAAGACCAGCTACGTGCCTACGTGGACAAATCAGAAGTCAGGCTTCTGTCGCCGTGGAGCAAAAACATGAATTTAACCGATAAACGTAAAAGGAGGAATCAATTCCACTTGGTCACCACAGCACTCCCTCTCGCTCTATCTCTACAGACCACGATCTTTGCCTATATAATATATATACGTCTCCAAGATGGCTGCGGCCGCCCCGCTTGTGGTAAACGGAGCAGTAAAAATGGCCACTACCTCACAGGCATACCTTGAGAGCGGCAAAGTCAGAGAGACCAAGGCCTTGATAACCGAGCTGTGCCGTCATTTCTACACTCAGGGTTGGGTCTCCGGCACCGGCGGCAGCATCACCATCAAGGTCCACGATGACTCTATTCCCAGACCCCAACAGCTCATTGTTATGTCCCCTTCAGGTATCTATGCTTAAACCAATACATAAATCCTTTTTTTATTTTTCGTTTTGGCTTAGCTTCTTTCATCAAGTTTTTGATTTTGCAATCACTTCTCTGTTATGGAAAAAATTGGGTTTGTAGCACTTTTGCAATCTGTATTTAGGTGGTATTGATTGATTGATTGATTTTTATGTGTTTTGGGATTTGGGCAGGAGTGCAGAAGGAAAGAATGATGGATGAAGATATGTATGTGTTATCTCCAAATGGGTCAGTTTTATGTGAGCCATTGGCTAAGCCCTACCCTAACAAGCCTCCCAAGTGTTCTGATTGTGGTCCTCTGTTCTTGAAGGTAAGTAGCTCATTAAAGCTGTCATTCCAATTTTGGATTAAGTGCAAACTTTTGCTTGGTTTTCACTTTTCAGTTATTTTATGTAGTTTGAGTTTGTGCTGATGGAATTATGGGTTATCATTAAACTTCAAAACTTGGGTAAACTATTTTATATTACATAGAAGGGGTAATTGTATTGTTGTAGTTGAAGTTGTACTTTTCTCTTGTGCTACTGTTTTTTGTTTGCTCCCAATGAAGTTTTCCTATGATTGCTTTAATTAAGGTTTGAAACTTTCTATTCAGTTTAAGTAATTGTCAACTACGCTATCATATTATATGAGAACTAAGCAGTATCAGTTTTTCTTTTCCTTCCCAGTGTGCCCAGGCGGATTGATTTAACAATGAATGTATTTGAATCTAACATTTGGTTAGAACTCTTGGAGAATGTTGCACCTTTATCATTACTTATTATCCTTCTCACTTTTTATCATGTTTGCCATTTTCCAGGCGTATGAGATGCGTAATGCAGGTGCTGTGATCCATAGTCATGGAATGGAATCTTGTCTTGTAACAATGATCAATCCATCATCCAAAGAATTTCGGGTGGGAATGCAGACTTGTTTATATTTATATATTATATATCTAGAGTTCAACTCTCCATATTTAAGAGTCAATATTGTCTCCATTACATCTGTGGTCATGATTTTACACCCCAATATGGTAAAACAGAAAAAAGAAGAGAAGTTCTAAAGGAAATGCAAGAGCATGGTATCTGATTTCATTTGTTTCTCCTTAGGTTTCTTCCATACTTAATGGAAAATGAAAATCTTACGCAAATATTGGGGATACATTATTGTGGCTCATTAGTGGAAATGAAGTAAAATAAGAACATAGTGACAATTAGGATCCTTCGTATCATTTCTTCTTGAAGTTGATGCTTATCCTTTCTTTTTGTACACTTTTCTTGGAGTCTTAGAGTGATATAAACTAAATGCAGTACTATCTATGACATAATCTCAAAGTACTTCTCTATATTTAAGAGATGGAAGGAATTCTTTTGGATTGAATCTCAATCAACTATTTGAAATTAGATTGTTTTGGATGTTAACACATGGGAAGGAAAGGAGTCTCAACAATGTTTCATTTTAGCTTTCAAAAGCTCAAAATGAAAAACTTATTTTTGAATGTATTTTACTTTTTGTTGGAATGCAGTTGTCTCTCTCTCTCTCTCTCTCTCTCTCTCTCTCTCTCTCTCTTCTCATTGATTATGCTATTTTATAATATTCAGATTACTCATATGGAAATGATCAAAGGGATTCAAGGGCACGGTTACTATGATGAGCTTGTGGTCCCAATCATAGAGAACACCGCCCATGAAAGGGAACTCACAGACTCTCTTGCTGAAGCTGTAGGTTCAAGAATTCGAATCACCTTCCCTGTTTTTACTTTGCATCAAACTGTCAGTTGTGTTTTCTAGATTGTGCATATTTGATTTTCAAATCAATGTGATAATATGGAAACAATTTGATTGCAATAGATGTTCCTTCTATTCCTTCCTCTTAACTGTAAGCACACGTAATAATAATTCAGAAATAGACACAAGTAGAATGCCTTTATCAATATGTGTGCATAGTATTGAACTTCCAGTAACAACGTTTTGTACATGGAGTTGAAGTTGATTTTTAACAAATTTTCTTTGTTCAATGCAAAACAGATAAAAGCTTACCCAAAAACAACAGCTGTTCTGGTCCGCAATCATGGAATATACATATGGGGAGATTCTTGGATTAGTGCTAAGACACAGGTTGGTGCTTACGAGGAAGTTTATCTCCTGCTTCCTTAAATTGGTTTGCAATTGCTTACTATGGTATAGTTCGTGTGACAATGTTCTGGTCCGCAATTTCTTACTCTTTTTTTTTTGGGATTTATGCCTTTCCTTACAGGCTGAATGCTATCACTACCTCTTTGATGCTGCAATTAAACTTCATCAGCTAGGATTGGACTGGTCAACGCCAACTCATGGCCCCATCCGTAAGTCTATTGGTGTTTTAGGCAGTTTACATAATACCAAGGCATCTGCAAAAGAGGTTGCTTCAAATGGTGGAATCGGGCCATCGAGAGTAAGTTGCAAATATGTGCTTTCCCAACTGTCAATATAGTTTGTGTGTATGTATCTGCAGAGTGATTTATTATACTTTCTTGCAGCGCTGCATTGTTCTGGACATTGAAGGAACCACTACACCGATATCTTTTGTGTCTGATGTTCTCTTCCCTTATGCTCGGGATAATGTGGGGAGACATTTAGATATCACATATAACACTGCAGAAACTCAGGATGACATCAAATTACTGAGAGCTCAAGTGCGTTGAGCTTTTAAACAATAAATATGGAGTATCATAATTCATTGCTTATTATTGTTTCCATCAACACCAATAGCAAGTAGATGCTGGTAAATAACGGCTCTATTACATTCGTCATTGCAGGTAGAAGAAGATTTAGAGAAAGGGGTTGCGGGTGCTGTGCCCATCCCACCCAATGATGCCGGGAAAGAGGAGGTAATTGCAGCTCTGGTTACCAATGTGGAGGCAATGATTAAAGCCGACCGCAAGATTACTTCGTTAAAACAATTACAGGTAAGCAGGGGGTTATTTGGATATCATATCAATTTCAAGGAACTCTATTTTCTCGCTGTCCCTTACTTTGATTTGCTTCACATCCGATCATTCAGGGTCATATTTGGCGGACTGGTTTTCAGCATAAAGAGCTAGAGGCAATTGTTTATGATGATGTGCCCGAAGCTCTAGAGAAATGGAATGCTTTGGGCATCAAGGTTGCTCTCATTTCCACCTTCTCGTATACTTGTTTGTTTAATTCGCTGTGTGCTGTAGTTTCTTGGTGATTTGTAGCATATGACTATATGAGCCATAACACTATGCCATATGAACCATAGAAGCTTTTCTCTATAAAACATATCGGTATAAATGGTGGCCGATGCATTTCCACCTACATATCCATATTTAGGTTGTTAAATTTTCTACGTTATTCCTCAGGTCTACATATATTCAAGCGGTAGCAGATTGGCACAGAGGCTCTTATTTGGCAACACAAGTCACGGGGACCTGAGAAACTTCCTGTGTGGATTTTTTGACACAACAGTGGGGTAAATTCATGGCGCTTACAAGGAACTTTAAAACTAAATAGAAACCATTTTGATCCTAAGACTGCTTGTTATCATGCCAATTTGCAACAACCGATCCCTTTGTTTCTTCTGTTTTTAGGAACAAGAAGGAAATGAAAAGTTACATCGAGATCACTGAGTCTTTGGGAGTGGATAACCCATCCGAGATTCTGTTCGTGACAGATGTCTATCAAGAAGCAACTGCAGCGAAAGCCGCAGGTTAGCATTATGCTCGTTTCTCCATCCATACCATTCTTCAATTCTTGTATGTAGCAACACCCTTTGGAGAGAACCGTTCTTGAATGGGGGCCCACCCGAGACTCGATTAGATTAATCTGGGATGAAAAAACATACCCAGACAGACACTGAATGAATATCTTTTTATGTGTTTCAGGTTTGGAGGTGGTCATCTCTGTTCGCCCAGGAAACGGACCTCTGCCTGAAAATAATGAGTTCAGGACTGTCAAAAGCTTTGCAGACATCTGATGAGGGTATACATACTAAGATTTAGCACCTTGTTTGTGTGAGTTTGGGCATAAATAATGTTGGAAAACTTCTTCCTCTTACAAACATTGAAGTTATATTGCTCCATAAATGTTATTCTAGCCTCTCCTGATATTATCGTTATAAAGTAAATATACACTATAGGAGTGAGCGCAGAGCGTATTGGAGTAGGTTTGGAGTGAAGTTGCATCCAATCTATTAAAGGTGCATTTGAAAAATTTCATATGCTTCCGCATTAGTTAGTGGTGTGGATCCAATCCACTAGTGGCAGATTTTCACCAAGTGGATCGCATCCCATCGACTTTAAGTGGATACGGATTGGGTGAGAGCGGATTTAGTGAATTTTTGCTTATCCTTAATAAACGGGAGCATTTGGTTCAAATATGGGAATTAAAATAAGAATTAAATACTTAGGGTGTGTTTGGTTCATGGGTTTAACTATATCAAGAATGAGAATCAAAGTCATTGCTATCGTTTGGTTGACAGGTTTTTAAAATACTATTATGGAATTTGATTACCTCCTTAATTAGAAAACACATTCTCCCTCTTAATGTGTGTTTGGTTCGCACATGGAAATCGGAATGAGAATGATTATCAATAATGTTGTTTGGTTATGCATGATCCTATGATGGGAATAAAGATTTTAAAAATACAAGAATGCAAAATCAAGACAATTGATTCTAATATAAAAGACATCCAAAACACCAATATGAACAAAAAAAATAAAAATAAAAATCTAAAAGCACTATTCAAAGGGGATGAGAAGAAATAAAAAATCTAAAAACACTATTCAAAGGGGATGAGAAGGAAAATAAGGGAATGAAAGGGGATGATACCCTTATTTTATTTGGGTATGAATTTTTCAATTAAGGGGTATTTGAAACTCATAATAGTGTTCTAAAAATCTATCAGTCAAACAATATCAATCACTTTGATACACGTTCCTTAGAGCTAAATCTGTCAACTAAACACACCCTAAATATGTTTGCAACTTTTATTTCGATTATATTCCTAGGCCAAGATCTCTCATATATTGAGAAAGGGAAACATGTGCTGCTTTTCTAGCTAATTTTGAGCAAAATGGTGATTGGGAAACAAGTGTGTTGCCGTAAGTCAAGAACAGACATTAACTATTTAAGTACATTTCTCTGTGATAAATCATAAAGTCTCGAATTGAGTAGAGGTTGAACTCTGCCAACTTAGCTGACGCTCACATCTTGACTAAATTTAAGACACCCACATGGAAAATGAAAATCAGGAGGTCAATATCATTATTGAAAACAATAATTGGTTATATATCTAAAAACATAATAAGTCTCACTCGAAGTTATATCCCTCATTTATGTTCATATTTTTAATGCTAACCATTTTGTACATTGTGCTTTTAAAGTTTTACTATATATTTTTTTGGATAAAAATACCATTACCTTATAACTTCCGTTATCTTTTCCATTACTTTGACCATGCATATGCATCCACCATATATTTTCTTTTATTCTTTATTGATAACAATATTTGTAAGACATTATATATTCATTATATATTGGATTAATATAATAAATAAATTTTATTTCACTTAGATTTTAATTATTAAAAATTTGTTAGTTATTTTTAAAAATTTAAATATTGGGCATATGTTTTTGCGCATCGCGCATAGAAAAGGTTAGTACATCAATAATTTGTAAATAATTGTATAGAGAGGGGAGGGGGGGGGGGGGGGGGGGTGAAATCAATCCTAATAAGACTCCAATTCAAATAAGACAGCACCATATGAGCCATTAAATCTTTTGGTAGCTTTCATTAAATATCTTTACAAGTGAGGCCCACCATAGACAAAGGCGGCAAATTATAGTTCACACAATGTTGTATAGACCATAACAAAATGTATATTTTTAATATATTAAATGTACATTATATAATATAATGTATATTTAATATACACAAAATGTATATCTACTGAATACAATGTACATTATTTTTGTATTGAATGTACATAATTTTTGTACTAAATGTATATTATTTTACAGCAAACAAAATATGGTCCACACAACTTGTGTAGACCATGGTTCGCACAATAATGATTTATACAAAGACAAGTCCCTTTGGGAATTACTTCAACATATATGGATGTTCATACCAATCGCTAATTCTCACTATATTTCATCCAATCATTCACACACTTAGGAAGTGACCATTTTAACATCATCTATGCATTTTAGGCAACTTGATGTTCAAATAACAAACAACTAACTTCTTATCTCATTAGTTTGTAATATATACATGGAATAACCACCAAATTAAAAGTTACCGACCACCAACCCCATAAGTTACGTTGGCTAAAATTTTCCAATCACATATCACCGGTGGTTGGAATTTCTAATCACATTTTAGTCACCTTTAATTTTAAAAAACACTAGGAGTGTTTAGTAAATAGTTTTTAGCTGATAGCTGTTAGTTGATTGGGTTAGTGAGTTTTACTAGTTGATAACATTAGCTGATTGTAGAAAGATATTTGGTAAATTAACTATGATTTAAAAAGATGCTTTGAGTAGTTTTTTGAATTTTAGTGTTTTGGAGCAATAAACTGTTAAAAAAAGCTAATTAATCAAACACTTGGGGCATCCTCAATAGTGGGGTTTTTTTTGGGGTGATTTTTGAGGAGTTTTTGTAAATGTGATTAGGAAAGAGAAGATTGTAGGAAAGAGAAAAAAGAAAAAAAATATAAAACAAATGATGATTTAAAAAAAAGAGGTAAAAGAACGCCATTAACGCGCGCAGTTGGCGCATGCAGTGCACGCGCTCGCTGGGCGCCATTGTGGCCTTCACGCGTGCAGCGCGGGACTGGCCTTAGAATGCAGTGGGTCTCACTTTTATGAAAAAACTCCAAATTAGCCGAGAAGAGCTTAGACATTCTCTCTCTTGCCTCTCTCTCTCTCTTCCATGTTGGCATTTTTGTCTTAAAATCCGTGAACAAATCCCCTTAAGGGCATCCTCAATAGTTAAAGATTTTACCCTAGATTTTTGTGGGCTCCAATATCCACCTATCATCTACTATCTCATTCAATCACAAAATCTCATCTTCCCATTAATTTTATGTTTTTCACAACTTTTTATGGACCCACCATTTTATCTCCCTATTTTAATTATTTCTTTATTTATTATCATTCTTAAAATTATAATTATAAATTTGATAAAAATATTATTATAATTATAAATTTAATAATAATATTATTATTGATAATTAAGAATTTTAATTTAATTAATAAATATAAATTTAATAACAATAATAACTTAAAATTAAATAAAATAAAATTAATAATTAAAAAATAAAAACAAAAAGTGATGTGTCAGTAGGTTGTGGGCTGTGGTGGGCCATATGTCTCTGCAAAATTTCTCTCTTTGCAGGAAGAAAATGACTTGAAAATTTGTCCCTCCCATTTGTCTAAAATTCCCAAGTGTAAGTTTTACTATTCCAAAATCTCCTTAAATCAAACAAATGTGGATACCAGGACTATATGGTCTAATGGTATCTGGGTTAGACTTCCATTTGGAAGGTTGTGAGTTCGAGCCTCAATAGAGGTGTTATTGGTTTTTTGTGTTTCAGTAGGTCTGATAAACTATCTATGTTACTAAATACCCCTAAAACTCTTTTTTGTTTTTAAGTTAATTAGAAATATTAGACGAGTTAATACCCAAAATCGTCCTCGACTATAGTGGTTTTTCTCAATTTCGTCCTAAACGACTTTGGTGACCTAATATCGTCCCAGACTTTTGTGTTTCGCTCAATTTAGTCCTCCATTTGTTATTTCATCAAATTGGTGTTAAATAAAGGGACAATTCAGTAATGTCAATATTGATCTCTCTTTACTTTCAACTTGTGAAGTGCGAAATTCCTCTTTCTTGTACGAATTACATCCAGAATTACTCCCGGACCTGCAAATCAAATTTTATATTCGCAGTTTTAGGAGTAATTATGGGAGTAATTCGTAAAAAAAAAAAAGGATTTCACAGTTCACATGTCTATGAGTAAAGAGATGCCAATATTAAAATTACTGAATTGTCTATTTATTTAACACCAAATGGACAGAATAACAAATGAGGGACTAAATTGAGCAAAAACACAAAAATCTAGGACTAAATTGAGCGAAACACAAAAGTCTGGGACGATATTAGGTCACCAAAGTCGTTTAGGACGAAATTGAGAAAAACCACTATAGTCGAGGACGATTTTGGGTATTAACGGTATACACTAATTTTTCAACAGTGACATATTGACGTAATATCCCCATATTCTTAATCCTACACCAAGAGATGAATATGATTCCAAAGTCCAATGCATTAACATAGTAATGTGGACAACTACTTTTCCATTATGTGTGCAACTCTGCATATATTCTTTAATATTTACAGTATTAAGTTAGTGCAGCACATAATCAAGAATATGAATATATAATTAATTTGATCCCAATCACAAGTTGCATTCACTTGGCCCAAACACACTCATTCCTTGTATGCAACAGATAATCAACCTACCAATACAACAATTGTTATACCATGGACCAGATGCTATCTTACATTGTGGACCCTGGTTCAAAAATTATATATTCACAGTTGATATATTTTAATTTGTAACTACACTTAACCGCTTAAGTGATTGTAAATAAACTGAAGGCACATAACATGTTAGCTATAAATACATAAAATAATAACTACAGACACATAAACTATTGACTGCAGGTACAGAATATGTTAATTGCAAAACATGTTAACTGCATTCAACCTACCCACCCACTCCACCTAGCAAATTATATTGTGGACCATGGTCCACATTGCAATGTGAACTACTGATATATTATTTTTACTTAAAAATAAATCTTCAGTACACTAAATGATTAAAATTGAACTTTCAAAAAATAGACATTTTGTATATTAAAAATAAACATTTAATATGCTAAAAATAAATATATATGTCAGTGATTCACCTTACTATTCACAGTATAATGATGGACCCCACTCCATCTCTTTTCTTCCTTGGTAGAATTTTTGGCATTATAAAGGCAAGAATCTCCCTCATTATAAGCAAAAAAGTCATCATTTTCTTTTTATCTTGTCTTACTTTTAATAAAATAAAAGGTCTTTTAACTCTTCATGCTGCATGTTACTCTATACTATTGAGTAGTACAGTATTCCATGCCTCATTTTATGGCAAATTATTATATGTAACATGGTCCACATAACTGTGTAACTATGAATGAAATATACATTTTTAATATATTAAAAGTAAATTATTTGTATACTGAATATACATTATTTGATAATATATAAAAAGTCATGTATTTTTAAATATATATATTAAAAATGTATTTTTTATTTATGATTAACACATTTGTGGACCATGATCCATGGAATAATGATGTGTTAGGCTTTAATTTAATAATAATCATTAATTTAAGTAATTTAGAGGTTAATTGATTTGTATTAATGTTAATCAGTAAACATGTTAAATAAAGATAACCAAATTAAAAAAGTTTGTTTGACAAATTCATCACATATATAAAGTTGAACTCCATTGATAATAAGTTTTAGTAATCCATTCGATGCAACTCTTCCGGGGTTTCCGAATTATTTCATATTCATTCTCAATATTTTTTACTTTAATTTTTAGACATATCATAAGTAGAATTGTTATACTATAGAACAAGGTTCATATTGCGTTGTGAATCCTAATCTAAAAATTATATATCTGCAGTTAACACATTCTATATATGCACTTAACAATATTTGTACCTGTAAACAAATTAGAGGTACATAACATGGTAATTATAGACACATAACATGATAACTGCATATACATAATTATTAATTCTAGGTACAAAATATATTAACTGTATACAGATAGACACATAATATGTTAGTTAACATGTTATGTGTCTACAGTTGATGGTAGCAGCAGAGCTAGGCGTCAAGAGGCAAGGTGCGGTGGTGCTTTGAGAAATCATCATGGAGATTGGATCGTGGGTTTTCAGCGTAACCTTGGAAAATGCTCAGCAGATGTTGCGGAGGCCTGGGCAATCCTTACAGGACTTAAAATGGCTTGGGATATGAATTTTACAAAGATGGTTATCCAAAGCGACTCGGCTAACGTCGTCGACTGGATCAATGATCCCCTTTTTAATGCTAAACGCGGGAAACTCTTAATAACCTCATTTTTAGTGCAAGTCCTGGATGAAAAAAAGATGTAATGCCAAGTGCTACCATATTTTGAAAGAACAAAATCAAGTGGCAGATTGGCTGGCAAAGAATTTTGATCCCAACCTAGATTTGACCCTGTTTTATTTTCCCCCAAACATTGACCTTGAGGCATATGTTCACATGGATTGTATTGGGGCTCCTTTTGCCCGCAGTGATTGATTTTTGCCTTTATCCCTCGGGGCTTCGCCCTTCCCTTTTTGTAAAAAAGAAAAAAAAAGAAAAAAAAATTGTTCATACATTTAACAGTTTATGTGTCTGTAGTTATCATGTTATATGTATCTATAATTACCATGTGATGTGCCTTCAATTTGTTTACAAGTACAAAAATAGTTAACTGCAAGTACAAAAATCTAAAGATTATTTTTAAACCAGGGTCCACAATGCAAAGTAGACCCTTGCCCATGGTATAATTTGCCTCATAAGTACATTATAGAAATTTACACATACCACCTATAGAATTATTAAAAGAAAATAAAAAAAAAATTGATGTGGCATGGGGCAACTCTAACCAAGTTGGTTGGATTGTTGGGTTCTAAACTGATTTATCTCTTTATGATTTTTTGTAAGTTGTGCAGGGTTTTCCTAATGTGGTTTAGTATGGTGGAGAAATAGATAACCCGTTGCATGATGCCAATCTTCTTAGTGTAGTTTGTAGATTATTATTATAAGCAACAATTTCTCTTGTCACAAAAAAAGAAAAAAAAAAGAAAAAAAAAAGATGGATTGCTCCCCACTTGCATAAATGCACCCATTTAGCATGACACAATGCAAGGAAAGAGATCAGAAATATCTTTGTAAAGAAAAAGCATTCTCTTCTAATAAAACCTTAATTAAGCTGGTGAGTAACATGGTAGAGCTCGAACTCAGACCTTATTACTTTAATGTCGTACTGAAATAGTAAAATATGTAAGCTAAGCCACTTTCTGACGGAGTTTCATTGTAAAGATCAAAATTATTTCAAAAGAAGCTTATATTCATGAAATATATGTTCCATCTCATACAAGATACAGTGAAGAGTGCTAGTACTTGTTGTTCCTTATTATTACTTTTTTTTGGATTATGGTGAAATTGGTAATCACTATTTAATTTGATGGTATATACGGAATAAATTTAATCTTATGACAAACGTTGAAGTACACAAAACTAACTTGATTAACGTGACTGACTGTACATTATCCTCCCTTAAGAGATGTCATTCAACCCCTCTTATATGAAAAATCAATCTGGAGTCGAAAATTAGTCTGAGTATGCTCAGACACCAAATAGTTGACTTACTCAAACTAGATGAAGTTGTAATCTTATTGTTTGAAGCCATGGGCACAAGCTAAGGAAGAATAGAAATAAAATTATACAAGATTTTTTGGTAGATGAATTGATGATGATGGCAATACAGTAATTAAGAATCCACAAGATGAGAGGAGGAGGCGGTTAGTCGGGTCCGGGCGAAGTGACCGGAAAGAGAGGTAAGAGCTGAGGTGGGTGAGCGTCTCCGGGCGGAGTTGTGGCGGCGTTAGCCCTGGGAGATGGGTGCAAGTAAAACTTTTTCTCCGCTATGGCTTTCTCCTCTTCCGATGAGGAGGACAACGGGTCTTTGGTCAACGGCGTGACCGGGCTGAGAACGAGCGACGGGAAGTCAAGAATGCTCGGCGACAGAATCTCCGGCTTCCTCGGCGAGAACCCTGCTGATGAGCCGCCGGGAATCAAAGGGCTGATCATTAACTCATTATTATTCTTGAGGCTGTTCCTTCTCTTGTACAGCTTGAACCCTTCTTTCTTGGGAGGTATGCCGCCGCAGAAGGGCTTGGCGGCGGAGGAGGACGGCGGCGGCGGAGACGGATCTGAACTACTGGAGGGTTTAGAGGCAATATTCTTAGCAGTTTCCGATGAGCCCGTGAGCATCTGGACAACCTGCTTGAATGTGCCAGTGTCAGCCTGGACAAAGGTTGTCGGGTAAGGGTTATTAGCAGGGTAAGGGTTATTAGCAGGGCCGGATTTTAGATTTTTGTGGCCCTGTTCTTGGTAAATAACTGAGGCCCTCCAAAATCATGATTTTTAAAACTAACATATACGAGTTTCGAACCTTTGACCTCTAAGTTAAAAGACAATAAATACATATTTCAACCATCTCTTCATAGAACCTTTTAAGATTAATTGTAAACTTTTAATTTTTATTTCTAAACTAGCTAGGTAAATATTAAATATTGGGCCTCTAAAATTTGGGGCCCCTCTAAAATTGGGGGCCCTGTGCGGTAGCCCAGCTTGCACAGCCTAAAATCCGGCCCTGGTTATTAGCTTCAGATCTGGAGAGGGTTTTGGGAGTCAAAGGTGGGGTTAGAGTACCATTGTTATTGCTAATTGTACTAGTGCTAACAATGCTACTCCCATTGCTATTTGGTGATGATGATGATGATGATAAGGAGTTGTTCATGGGAGATTCTTGATAATGATGATGATGATGAGGAGCCATTGAAGTCATCTCCATTATACCACTTTTCTTTCTAATTCCTCAGCTCTGCAAATCCTCTTTATAATTTGGAGAAGAAGAAGATGATGATGATATGGCCGGACTTTTGAATTGGAATTTGGAGAAATTAAATAAGAGAGATATAGTATGTATGTAGATGAGTGAAGTGTTTCTCTTTCTCTAACTAGACTACATGTCATAGACTTGACTAATTTGTTAGGGAGGAAATGACAATATGTTTCCATCTTTGATTTTTTCTTTCTCTTTCCCTTCAATTTATTACGGAGTATAATGAAAGCACCATGGATTGTTGGGTGTTTAATATAATAATACTAATTATTAATAATTCAAGTCCATGCGATAAGGATTCGATATATCTGAATAATGAATAATGTGTCCAGTACAAAGTATATCTAGTTGAGTATACAAGACCTAACACAAGACGAATACTAATAACACTAGACTAATAGTAATAGACTAATAGTAATGATAATAGAATCCTAATACTCCCCCTCAAGCACAAAGTTGACTGGAAACAACATTGAGCTTGTTACAAAGAGTCGTGAAACGAGGACCAGGAAGGGCCTTACTGAACACATCAGCTAACTGATCCTTCGTGGAGATGAAGCTCACTTGCAGTTCCTTCTGAGCCACCTTATCACACACAAAGTGGTAGTCAATCTCTACGTGCTTTGTGCGAGCATGAAAAACCGGATTAGAGCATAAATATGTCGCCCCCAAATTATCACACCAAAGAATGGGAGGCACAGCCAGCGAAATGCCCAACTCCCGAAGCAGATAGACTAGCCACGTGACCTCAGCCGACACATCAGCCAGTGCCTTGTACTCAGCTTCAGTAGATGATCGAGCCACCGTCCGTTGCTTCTGACACGACCAGGAGATCAGATTGCCACCCAGAAACACCAAAAAACCACTGGTGGATTTCCTGTCACTCGGATCACCAGCCCAGTCCGAATCCGAGAAAGCATGAACAGCAAGAGAGGAGGACAGACGGATAAAGAGACCGAAATGAAGGGTACCTTTCACGTATCGGAGTACGCGCTTGAGCATAACCCAATGCTCAGTAGTCAGGGAGTGCATGTGCTGACAAATCCGATTCACAGCAAAAGAGAGATCAAGACGCGTCACAGTAAGGTACTGAAGAGCACCCGCAAGACTACGATACTGTGTGGGATCCGCATAGGGAGCCATAGAACTAGGCACTGGACAAGACACAGGAACCGGAGTAGCCAGCGGCTTACAGTCCACCATACCTGCACGAGTCAAAATGTCTCGCATGTACCGTTGCTGAGAGAGAATTGAAAAAGACCGCCATCCTGGGAGACTGTCTCAATACCAAGAAAGAAGGACAGAGCGCCCATGTCTCAAATCTTGAACTCCGAGGCTAAGTCAGAGAGTAGACGACGCACACGAGTAGCATCAGAACCCATCACAAGGATGTCATCAAGATACACAAGTACATATAAGCAGACAGAGTCACGAGAATAAATGAACAAGAAACATCCGTCTTGGATGGTGAAAACCCCACCGAAACCAAGAAAGCACGTAACCTGTCAAACCACGCCTTAGGGGCCTGCTTAAGCCCATACAACGACCGTTGCAACAAACACACAGAATCCGAGCGGGCCCTGTCCTCATAGCCAGGCGGCTGCCTCATATAAACAGTCTGAAAGAGATTACCATTGAGAAACGCATTGTGCGCGTCGAGCTGCCAAATCGTCCAACCTCGAGAGACAGCCAAAGATAGAAGAAGTCTCACAGTGGTTGGCTTGACGATAGGATTACCATTGAGAAACGCATTGTGCACGTCGAGCTACCGAATCGTCCAACCCCGAGAGACAGCCAAAGATAGAAGAAGTCTCGCAGTGGTTGGCTTGACGACTGGACTGAAAGTCTCAAAGAAGTCCTGACCTGCCACCTGATTGAAGCCTTTAGCAACTAACCGTGCCTTGTGCCTCTCGACTGTGCCATCAGCCTTGCGCTTCGTCCTGAACACCAATTTGCACCCCAACGACATTCATACCCGGAGTGCGATCCACTAACCGCCAGGTGTTATTCTGAATCAAGGCATTAAACTCAAGATCTATGGCCTCACGCCACTCAGGATACCGAACCGCCTGAGAGTAACAAGTCGGTTCAGGAACAGCTGTCAAAGCAACATGCTGAGTCGGTCCTTTTGAACGAGTCGCCATGACATGAGAAGGGGGTGGAACCACCTTCGCCGCACGGCGGCCCCGCTTAGCCGTAGTAGCCGGGACCACATCCGTAACCGTGCGGGAGTCCGAGGCAGCAGTGGCACCACGAGAACCCGAGTCGGCCACGGTACCACATGGAGCAGTAGCGACCTCCGTCCCTGGAACCGGCACAGCATCGTGTACCCCGAGACCAGGATCCACTCGAACAGCGCCAGCGCCCCACGGAGAGACCTGCCGAAGACTAGTGACCTAAGGAAGCACAGAAGCAGCAAACGGATATATGGTCTCATCAAACCGTACATGACGGAAAATGAATACCTTGTTAGTAGCAGGATCAGAACAACGATAGCCCCGAAAAGAAGACAGATAGCCAAGAAAAACACACGGGGAAGACCGATACTGTAACTTGTTGCGATTGTATGGACGCAACAGAGGGTAACAGAGACAACCAAACACACGCAAGAAAATATACGACGGATGAGAACGATGTAAGCGATAATGAGGGCTAACATTATCCAAGACACGAGTGGGCATCTTGTTAATAAGAAACACCACAGTCTCAAAGGCATAGTCCCAATAACGCTATGGAACGGAAGCCTGAGCCAAGAGGGCTAGACCGGTCTCCACAACGTGACGATGCCGACGCTCAACCCTACCATTTTGTTCGTGGGTATAGGCACAGGATCGCCTATGATTAATTCCCAATGAAACAAAGGTACGGTGCAACCGATTATACTCTCCCCCTAAATCAGATTGTATAGAGACAATCTTACGACCATGAGAACGCTCAACTAGTGACCGAAACTGGTCGAAAATAGCATAGACATCAGTTTTCAACCGCATAGGATAAAACCACACAAAACGCGAATAGTCATCAACAAATAGAACAAAATACCGAAAACCATTAACAGAAGGAAATGGCGCAGGGCCCCAAATATCGGTATAAATAAGTTCAAGAACATGCGAAGTAGTAGTATCGACACGAGGCAAGGGAAACCGAGAGGATTTCCCTAGCATACAAGCACGACAAGACACAGAACTATCACTAACACTAGAACTAATAGAACAGGAATTCAAAATCTGCCGCATGACACGAGGATGAGGATGCCCCAACCGTCCATGCCAAACATCAGAGGAGACACGAGAAGCCACTAACGCAGCAGGACTCGAGCGAGTAACAGGCCAGGAATAGAAACCTCCCGAAGCCAGCCCTTTATACAGAATGGCCTTGGTTGAACGATCCTTCACAAAGAAACAATCAGAGTGAAACTCAAAAAAAGACTCTATTATCTTGAGCAAAGCGTTGGACAGACAGTAAAGACGCAGAAAGCCCAAGAACATATAACACACCAGATAACCGAAACAGTGTATGAGAAGAGGTTAACAAAGAAGAACCTGTACCAACAATAGGTAGACACTTACCGTCACCAACACGAAGCTGATCCGAACCGGTGTAAGGAGCCGTCGAGGACACTAATGACGGATCGGGCATGGCATGATTAGACGCACCGGTGTCAGGAAACCATTGATGCACATCAACAGAAGCAGCATCATCCACGGGGTATGCGACATTGGCTCTCGGCCCCGGAGCCCCGTCACATCGGCGAAAACAAGTGGCGGCCGAATGACCTTGACCGGAGCAAATCTGACATTGAACAGCGTCGGCACCACCGCGACCGCGACCACGCCCCTTGCCGCGACCACGACCACGGTTTCCGCCTCCACACTGTTGATCGCCCGAGCGACTGCCATAGCCACCGGCGCAACAGCAACATCTCCAACCGCACAGATGAAAGCCTGAGAGACAAGAAAGTCAGACAATTCGGTTAAAGAGACCGGAGGACCCCGCGTCAGAGACGCCACCAGGGGGCGGTATTCCGATCGAAGGCCACGGAAAATGTACATATTCTGATCCTCCAGCGTCACCGGACGGCCGGCGAGCGCCAAATCCTCGATGAGAACCTGCGCACGGCCAAGATAGTCAGGAATCGAAGCTTCTCCCTGCCGTAACCTCTGCAATTCACCCACCAAACGAAAAGCACGTGCCCGAGTTGTCGACCCAAGCGTCTGTTCGATGGCTAACCATAGATGCCGAGACGTCGACTTGCCGATGACGAGATGCATCATCTCATCAGACAACGATGAGATGAGAAGAGACAACACGGCCTTGTCTTGCCGCAACCAAGCCGCCCTAGCAGCGGAAGAAGAAGCGGGCGGAACAGCAGCAACAACACCCTCGGCCGAGGACACCGCGAGTGCCGTGAGCAGTGGACAGGAAGTCGAACCATCAACAAACCCTAGCAACCCTTGCCCATTAAGAAAGGGAAGCAATTGGGTACGCCAAAACAGAAAGTTGCGAGAGGACA
This sequence comes from Ipomoea nil, assembly GCF_001879475.1. Classification (NCBI taxonomy): domain Eukaryota; kingdom Viridiplantae; phylum Streptophyta; class Magnoliopsida; order Solanales; family Convolvulaceae; genus Ipomoea; species Ipomoea nil. The sequence goes on along the minus strand of NW_017617269.1, from coordinate 68,585 downwards.
ACTTGATGGAGACAAAGTGGTGTGCCGAGGAGAAAGACACCCCCTACAATGGCGCAGCAAGAGAAGCCTCGGAAACGGTCCGCTCGGAACTGCCGACAGAGCTGTCATCACCGCCGATTTGCGCCATAGGAAGAAGAGTAGGAATTAAACCTGCTGATACCAGATGAGGATTCGATATATCTGAATAATGAATAATGTGTCGAGTACAGAGTATATCTAGCTGAGTATACAAGACCTAACACAAGACGAATACTAATAATACTAGACTAATAGTAATAGACTAATAGTAATGATAATAGACTCCTAATAAATGCAATATAATTTTTCTTTATTACTTCCAAATTTTTTCCACTTTTCATCGTCCCAGGACAATGAGATCAATTTCACATTTGATTTTTGACTATTAATTTTTTCACATTTCGTCCCTCTGACCTAATTTTTGATCACCGATAACCAAATTTCAGTCGTTATACTGTGCACTAGGGCGCACATAGCAATGTGCGCCCCGCGCCTCCCAAAACGACGTCGTTTTGTATTCTGTTATAAAATTCTGTGCTTTCAAGTATAAAATTCTGTACATGCATTCGAAACAGGAGATTTTTATACTTTTAAAAAAGATTACGTGTTTTCACGTATAAAATTATGTGTTTTCAGTTTTAAAACATGAGATTTTCAGTTATAAAAATCTGTGTTTTTAGGTATAAAATTCTGTGTATTCTATTATACAATTATGTATATTCGAAACATGATTTTTTTTAAGGAGTTAACAGCAGACACGCGAAAAGGTCCAAAACGACGTCGTTTTGGGCCAGGACGCACAATGCATTGTGCGCCTTGGTGCACGGTATAATTTGCCACCAAATTTCAAGCAAGTGGCTTTATCTTGGATGACAAAGTTGCCATTTCTGGTCGCACCCCTTTCAAGAAGTTTAAGAAAAAAGTAATGAAAAATGATAATTTCACCATTTAAGATAAATCTCTGGTGATCGAAAATTAGGTCGGAGGAATAGGAACTTGCATAAATGCATGTAATATTTTCCTAGAAATGAAGCACTTATTATATGATCGTCCCTGAAGGATGTCTTGATCAATAAGTGGTTATAGCCAAAATTCTAAACAAAGCATTGCCCAGAAGGCAACAAGTCATAGCAAAAATTAGAAATAACATCACTAGGGCGGTTTCCCTAATGTAAAATTGGCTTTGTATTGTTTTTAAAAGTTAATTGATGGTGCTAATTTTCTATAGAAATTATTTCACATGCAGTGGCGCAGCCAGAAAGTCAGGGGTGGGGGGGGGGGGGGGGGCAAATTTATAGAGAAAATTTATCATCTTAGTCGATATTAGTACCAACCACATAATATTATTATATATATAATTATATACCATATATGATTGTGCCATTTATTATTGATAATTATTTTTAATTATACTATGTGCAATAATATATGAAATATATAATTATATGAGTACGATCGTTAAGATTGTCAAACATTACTTTTGAATTTTTTACATAACACAAAAATTATACAATAGTAAAAAATAGGAAAAATTACACTTTTAATCACTAAGTTATAGGGTAATTGAAGAATTCATAATTATTAGTCGTGCTTACTTTTCGTCCCTAAAATGTACTCCGTAATTGATGTTGTAAATTTCGTCCCTTTACTAACAACACATTAGGAACGAAGTATAGCTTAGAAAGGAAGAGTGACCGCAACTTGTTATTAAAAGGACGAAATTTACAACGTCAATTATAGCTTAGGGACGAAAAGTGAACTCGACCAACAATTATGGACGAATTCTATAATTATTTCATAACTTAGGGACGAAAAGTGTAACTTTCGAGTTGATTCAATATATACATAATATATTATTTAAAAAAAAAATAGGAGGGGGGCCAAAAGTGTAATTTATCCATATTATAATAATATATATACCTTGTGATAAAGTGTATGCAAAAGCAGACTGTGTAGTTATATATTACAATGTTTGATATACAAAAGATAAAGAGCCTATATATACAAGCTAAGGGAAGGCCTAAGCCATTAATTTCAAAATTCAAACCCTAAGGTTGAGAGTGATTCTCTCAACCATAACCCAACTTCTCTAACACTCCCCCTCAAGCTGGAGCATAAATATCAAACATGCCCAGCTTGTTACATATATACGACCTCCGACTCCCGCTAAGCCCTTTCGTGAATATGTCAGCTAATTGATCACCACCACGAACATGCTCAGCAAATATCAGTCCTTGGTGCACTTTCTCTCGTATAAAGTGACAATCCACCTCAATGTGTTTTGTCCGTTCATGGAAAACTGGATTATTCGTAATGTGAATGGCCGCACGATTGTCACACCACAACTTTACAGGAAGTTTCACTTCTACACCCATTTCTTTTAGAATGTTATGCACCCAAACTATCTCACTGGTTACATGATCCATAGCTCTATACTCGTACTCTGCATTTGACCGTGCCACAACACTTTGCTTCTTATATACTTTTCCACGAAACTAAATTGCCTCCCAAAAACACACAATATCCTGTCACCAGGCGAGCCAGCCCTCTGACACCCCGTAATCCAAATTCAATTAAGGGATTAATTAAGTAATTAATCCTAATCCAATTGATAATTTAATTTCTTAAATTCCTGAAAATTCAATAGTCGGGAACTAGTAATTGACTAGTCAACCCAAAGTCAAGTGTTGTACCTAAAGCTTTGTGAGTAGCTCCCTTGTTCCCTTACACCTCTTCATTTTAGTAAGGGTAATAAAGACATTTCACCTTATGTTAGTATTGCAAGCTAACCTAGAAGACACCCTTTATTCTTTCCCTTACACTTTCTAAACTTGAGCTCCTCCTTTTCTCTAAAAGTTAGATAGCTTTTCTTCCAAGCCAAGTTGGAGCTTTACCAAATCTTCAAAGTTTGTCTTCAAGATTCCACCTTTCCTACCTTTGAGCATCTAGGAGGGTAAGATCTATGTTTATTTTGTGTTTTTAGTGTTTTCTAAGGTGTCTTTCCTTAAAGTTAGAATCTTTATGATCTTTTGGTGTGTTCTTGAAGTGGGTGAGGAAGGACAAGAAGCTTTGGGAAGTGTTAAGTGAAGGTTTTTGTCTACAAGAGGTAACTCATGCTCTACAAAATCTATTTTGCTTACCTATATGATGATTTATTGGATTCTACATGTGATTTTGCTATGAAATGTGAGTGTTTATGCATTGTCTTGTGAAAATGAATATCTAGAGCTTGTTATTAGGGTTCATGTATGCCATTGCTTGGCTATTCCTTTGATTCAAGTCATTTTGTTGTATTTGGTGAGATTTTGGATGTTTTGGACTTGAATTTGAGCTTGGAGTTGAAAATCCCCGAAGGGATTAATTTTGGTACAGGAGTGTACCCGCGGGCGGAACGGCGGGTAGTGCACCACCCGCCCCACCCACGGGGTACATGGTGGTATGGGTGTGGTACCCGCGGGCGGTACCACGGGTGGGGGTCCACCCGTGGGCCCACCCGCGTGGTACATATGTTGGCTTGGCGGGGATTTGTTCGCCGTGAGTCTTTTGACTCGGTATTTGGTCTTTTGACTTCCTGATGTTCTTTTGTGGAACTATTTGAATGTCTTCTTGATGTTTCGTATGTCTAGAACTATATGGTAGGAATTCATGTAGGTTTTGGTGTCTTGAATCGTGCTAAGTGTTCAACATTGTGATTCGTTGAACTATGATGTGTCTTGTGTGTTCTTCGGAACCATGTTTGGTTTACCCGTTTGATAAGCATGCTAGTTCGGTGTTTAAATGCTAGCGTGTGTGTTGTTTGTCCTTTCCTATTGTTGATGATGACTTGTGTTAATCATCGTTGTTGTTGGACTGTGATCCATTCCTTGATTGAGTATGGTTTCATATCTTCATTGTGATCTGTTGATTGATTCCTGTTGTGGTGTGGTGTGTGTGGCTGTACCTGGATTGCACGATTAATGGTATGGGACATTAGTCACTAAGGTACGACAGTGGTCCTCGTGGTGGCCATGACGTGATTATGGAGTTTGTGACCTGTGTGTTGGGTTCACGTATTTCTTGGGAGGCATGTGTTTCCAAGGCATGTGTTGCCATGTGTGTGATCGGTACCCTTGTGTACTATGAAATTGGTGGAATTGTTGGCGGTCGTTGGCGGATGGGGACGACGGTCCTCGGAGGGAAAAGGTTGGACTTGGTGTACAGGGGTCCTGGAGGTAAAGGTTGGACTTGGTGTACAGGGGTCCTGGAGGTAAAGGTTAGAACTAGACATAAGGTTGGGGTAGCCATAAGGTTGGAACCGCGCATAAGGAAGGCATCTCAATTCGTGATGGGTGATGTCACGAAGGCTTGTGTAGCCGTTGTTGTGTATTTCTCTATTTGTGACATGTGTTGTCACAAAGGCATGTGTTGCCAATGGTTGTGTCCTTATTCTCCTTTGTTATGCATGTCGGGTGTTAATCTACTGTGTGATGGTAGATTATGCCTTGAGTCGTTCTTGTGAGTCGTTATTGGTTCTTGTTGTCTTGGGATGTGTTCCTTTATCTTTATTGTGAGTGCAAAGAGCATTGTGTTTGACTTTTATCTTGGCTTTGAAATTGATATATATTATATCCCGTTTCGCAAATGAATTTGTATATAAACTATCTACATATGATATTTCACATGTATTGGTGGGTTACCAGCATCATTCGCTGACCGGGCGTCGTCCCATATATCTATGTGTATCTTTCAGGTGCTGAGTAGATGAAAGCGCGATCTAGAGGCAGTTAGTGTAGATCCCTTTCCCTTGTGATGGTTTGGGCCTGCGTGCCTTTGATTAGACTCTAGACTTATGTTGTTCACTTTGCTTTTGGATTGATAGATTATGTTGCAGATGTTTACGCCTGTGCGTTCACCGTTGTGTGAACGTGGCATAACACTTTACGTTTTCCATATATTTCATGCTTAAGTCTTCCGCTGTGTATGCTTTTATGGTTAGTATTGTCTGCATGTCTAAGGTTTAAATTGGTATGGAAAATCGGGGGTGTTACAAGCCCAATCCCCATCGGAGAACGCCTCAACACCTGTATGTCCATAATCAGCCTAAAGGACCCCCTTCCTAGGTGCACTCTTCAGATATCTCACAATACGAGCAGCTGCTTCCCAATGAGTTCGTGTAGGTGAACTCATGAACTGACTCACCACACTCACCGGAAACGCAATATCCGGACGGGTAATCGTGAGGTAGTTTAGCTTCCCTACCAGTCTCCTATACCTTTCTGGATCCTCAAACACTTCCCCCTCATCTGGTACAAGCTTGACCCCTTGTTCCATCGCTGTATCACACGGTTTTGACCCAAGCAATCTAGTATCACCAAAAAGGTCCATCACATATTTTCTCTGTGAGAGAAATATGCCCTTCTTTGAGCGAGCAACCTCAATACCCAGAAAGTATTTTAGTATTCCCAAATATTTAGTATGAAACTCAGCTCCAAGGAAGGACTTAAGAACACAAATTCCGTCTGCATCACTACTTGTGATCACAATGTCATCCACGTACACTATCAATACAACACACCCATTGTTAGTATGTTTATAAAATACAGTATGATCACAAGCACTCCTTTGCATTCCAAAATTCATAACCGCACTTCTAAACCTCCCGAACCACGCACGCGGGGATTGCCTCAGACCGTACAAAGATTTCTTTAACTTGCACACCTTCCCAGACTCTCCCTGAGCTACAAACCCTGGTGATTGCTCCATATAAACTTCTTCAAGTAAATCACCATGCAAAAATGCATTTTTGACATCTAATTAATATAACGGCCAGTGATTAGTAACAGCCAAAGATATAAAAACACGTACCAAAGCACATTTAGCCATCGGGGAGAAAGTTTCGGTATAATCTAACCATACGTCTGTGCATACCCCTTAGCCACCAAGCGTGCTTTGAGTCTGGCAACAGAGCCATCAGGGTTCATGTTCACTACATAAACCCATTTACACCCAATAGCTACCTTACCGAATGGAAGATCCACCAAATCCCAGGTTTGGTTCTCTTCAAGAGCAGCCATCTTTTCCCCCATAGCCTGCCTCCAACCATCATGACCCATAGCTTGTTTCAAAGATGTTGGAACTTTAACAGACTCTAACTTAGATATACAGGCACGTGAAGAGGGGGATAAATGGACATATGACACAACTGAAGAAATGGGATGAACACAACGATGCATACCTTACGAACAGCAATTGGAAGATCGGAATCTATAGACGAAGACGTTTTCGAGGAAGGATTGGCTGATGGACCTAACAATGCTTGAACTTCTCTTGACCGCTGGTGATAAACTTGTGTAACAGGAGGCCTAGTCTCACCCCAACCCACGGAAGAAATAGTAACAGTATATGTAAGGAAATCGTCCGACACTGAATTACAGTCAGCGATGTGAGAGATTCTTTAAACACAACATCCTCAAAGAAAAACACATCAGCAAACACTAAGTACCTTTGTAAGTAAGGAGAATAATACTGATACCCTTTTTGAGTGCTAGAATACCCCAAGAATATGCAATACAGAGACTTAGGATCAAGTGTACCCCTGTGAGGACGGACGTCCTGAACAAAACACGTGCATCCAAACACCCTGGGTGGAAGGGAAAATAACGGAGTGGACGGATAGACAAGATGACACGGAACCTGGCCTTGGAGTACTGTCGAGGGTAACCGATTAATCAAGAACGAAGCTGTATGGACAGCATCCGGCCAGAACCCTTTGCGAACTTTCATTTGAAATAACAAGGCCCGGGCAACCTCCAACAGATGTCAATTTTTAGGTTCTGCCACACTATTCTGTTGAGGAGTGCCAACACAAGAGGACTGGTGTATCATTCCATTTTGGCTCATATACTCGGAAAAGATACGAGTAAAATATTCAGTCCCATTATCACTACGCAAAACTTGAATCATTTTATTGAACTGAGTCTTAACCGTATAAAAGAACATACAAAAGACTTCAAACAATTCATCTCTAGATTTCATGAGATATAACCAAGTGTGTCTCGAGAAATCGTCCACAAAGATTACAAAGTATTTGAACCCGGACTTAGATGGAACCCGACATGGTCCCCATACATCTGAATGGACAAACTGAAATAAAAACTCGACCCTTTTATTGACTCTAGGCGAATATGGTACCCGACAATGCTTTGCAAACTCGCAAGATTCACATTGCAAAACAGACAAAGACTCTAAGTTCGAACACAACTTATTTAAGATAGGTAAAGGCGGGTGACCATACAGACAATGTAATTTGGAAGGGGACGTACTACCCAACAAACTAACCGGAGCACCTTCAGTACTAGGAGAGAACTGTTCCAGCACATATACCCACCAGCTTCCTTTCCTCTACAAATAATTGCCTTCGTCAAAAGATCCTGAAACAAGCAATAACCAGGAAAGAACACAACACAACAGTTTAGACTTTGATTGATTTGACTTATCGACAATAAGTTGAACGAAAACTTTGGAAGGTATAACACACGAGAGAGAGGTAACGACGTGGTTACACTGGTACTACCTCTACTCGAAACTGAAACGGATGAACCATCCGCTAGGGTAACTGTAGTACCAGGCGGAAAGGAAGAATACTTAGAAAAGACGTTTAGATTACCTAACATATGATCACTGGCTCCAGAATCAATAACCCACTGTCGGGATGAGGAGGAGACACAAGTAGTAGGATTACCTGTTTGGACAAATATGGCTGAGGAAGATGGTAACGTTTCCTGACTGTTTAGAGGCTGTAAGGTAGACACTTTCAACTGCTTGAACATAGCTAACTCTTCATCTGTCATTACAACCACATTACCCTCTGGTTTGGAGACAGAGTTGGCAAAGCTTTGTGGGGGGAGAGGTTTTGGACATTGGTTGCGTAGATGACCGGGTTCTCCACAATTACAGCAAACCCTTGGACCTCTTCGACCTCGTCCTCTACCAAAGCCACCATGTCCTGCGAATCGACCCTCGCGATTACCAGAACCTACACCTCCACTATCCCCTTGCGCCACGAAAACATGCTTCTCCGAGACACCGCTACCTGTACTTGTGGCATTCTGGACCATAGTGAAAACTTGGTCTATTGATTCTAACTCTTTATACCCTAGAAACTAAGACTTCACGACATCATATTCTTTATCTAACCCTGAAATCCAGCTAAACACATGCAACTGATCACGTTGCTTTTTCACTGTGTCCAAATCCGTGACTGGCATAGCAGTACACAAAGCCTCACTCGCACTCTTGAAATCATAAAAATAATCTCGGATGTCTTGTCCATTTTGGGAGGGACGATGAACATCCTGAGACAATTGATACAATTTCCTTAGGTTGTTTGTCCCACTAAACCATTTATTTACCAAGTCCCAAACCTCCTTGACAGTTTTACAGTGTTGCATAGACAGAATGATTTTCCTATCAATACAATTTATTATGCGGGATAATAAAGCTTTATCATCCCTGTTCCATTCTTGAGCCTTAGTTTGCTCTATTGGACACGTCCCAGTCTAATGTTTATCTTTACCCATGCTCCCCAAATTAATTTCAACAAAAAATCTCTACTCTCCAAAATTAGACCCATCTGGTGCAAGCACTACATCAACTAATTTGGTTGGGGTAGATATAATATTACACGTAATATTTCTTGCGTCCGCCATAAAGAAAAAATTTAAACAAAAGAACCTGGGAAAACCAACAGTAATCTGAGCCAAATAGCCAACACAAGCTTGAAGAACACTCCAACCACCCTTCAACAAAACCTCTCAAACACTGCACAGACGGACTAGGCTCCTCACTGCGACCATGCCGGTGTCGTCGGTGTCATTGAAAGTCACCGGAAATTCCCTCACGTGCCGGCGCGTGGCAGCTCCGGTGGCGTCGCGATTTCACGGCGAAGAGTCGCCGTCGTCCTCCGATCGCAACCCACCTCTTACCCTTGCCGCCACTCTGATACCATGTGATAAAGTGTATGCAAAAGCAGACTGTGTAGTTGTATATTACTATGTTTGATGTACAGAAGATAAAGAGCCTATATATACAAGCTAAGGGAAGGCCTAAGCCATTAATTTCAAAATTCAAACCCTAAGGTTGAGAGTGATTCTCTCAACCATAATCCAACTTCTCTAACATACCTATATATTTACTAAAAATAGGGGGTGGGGTGGGGTGGGGGGCAGGGTCCCCCTTGGGGTAGGGGTGGCTCCGCCCCTGTTCACATGAGTCTTGGGCATTAGAATAAATCTTAAATCTGAGTATTAAACGAAATGATAGTGTCTAATTTTTAATATAGTTTTACCCAGAAGGTAAATTAAGAGCACTAATCATTTTTATGTCACTCATTTTGGACTAAAACCTCAATTATGAGTATTCGGGTGACTAATGACTTATGAAAGAGTCACATCATGCTGGTTTGCCTGAAGCAAACAAATTGTGAATAATGTTTTCTTACATATAGTAATCATTGCCTGAAAATTCTGATTGGCGTAGTTTGAAAACTAAATTCGTGAAAAATACTTGTTGAATTCCTTTTGGCCTGATTTTTTTTTTTTTTTGGAGAACCTAGACTTTTGATATTTGAGTTCTGTAAAAAGATTTTGTTGAAAATACGCTCCAGATATCCCAGAAAATTCTGTAATGCTTTTGGCAGTGCCTTTCTTATCTTTCCTTTTTGGAAGACTGGAAAACATACTGTATAATGTTCAAGATTACTATATATACACACACATTGTAAGGTTCCATTGTAATGCCAAACAATTTTGCATGTGTTTAAATCCATTCACTTTGATGTTACACTTAATTGTATGCTTTGCAAGTTTTCTCTTGTCATGCACTTTTGGATAAGGTGATATATACAAATTAAAGTGTTCATTTTATGATAATTGACGACCAGTTTATGATAGTGAGTCCCCATTGCATATGGTGTGCCTTGATGAGAGTTTCAGATATGGAATAATGAATTCAAGGGCAAGAAAAAATGTGTATTTGATCATGAAGGAAAAAAGTGTTATAAATAATAATGTGTTTGAAAAAAGGAGTTAATGTTGCTGTTATGATATGTTGAATGAATAAATGAATAAATGCTTAGGGTTTCAGATATTCAATGTGAAATTGGGGAAGAAAAAATGGGGTATTTGATCATGAAGGAAAAAAGTGTTTTCTGCGTTAATAACCCTACTTTTATGCTTTCCGAATTACTCCTAACTTATTTTGCATTTCATTGCAAATTATTTATATCTATTCTAATTTATTTTCTCACTTTTTAAATGTAGTTTTAACAAGTTGATTATTACAAAGCGGTTATTGATCTGGTGCGTTCTGAATGGGCCGATATTCTATCAAGTCATATAGAGTAGGTATGATTTGGTCATTAGAACGTTGTGATCATTTGGACTTGAATTGGTTCGTGGAATTGTTTTTTTTTTTTGTATAGTAGTATTATGACTTGGATGATAATTAGAATTGGTCATGAAAGTCTTTTGACTTGTTATTTTGAACCTTATTAGCTTGTGCACAATTATGTAACTACACTTTGCCATATATGGTGAATGGAATATTTGATTTTATTATATGATTATAATTTTAGCAGGTGAAGACAACAGTTAGAAACCGTTGCCTTTTCTACAAAAGACAACAGTTTTTGGGTGTGACAAAAGCGATTTCAACAACACACAATAGACAATAGTTTATAACTGTTGTCTTTTAAAGAAAAGACAATAGTTAAAAACCGTTGTCTATGTACGTGGCTTTTAACAACACTGGTTTCAACAACACTTAATAGACAACGGTTGAAAAACCGTTGTCTTTTAAACAAAAGACAACAGTTAAAAACCGTTGTTTATGTATGTGACTTTTAACAACACCGGTTTCAACAACACTTAATTGACAACGGTTAAAAAACCGTTGTCGTTTATAGAAAAGACAACGGTTAATAACCGTTGTCTATGTGCGTGACTTTTAACAATACCGGTTTCAACAACACTTAATAGACAACGGTTAAAAAACCGTTGTCGTTGGTAGAAAAGACAACGGTTAATAACCGTTGTCTATGTGTGTGACTTTTAACTACACCGGTTTCAACAACACTTAATAGACAACGGCTAAAAAACCGTTGTCGTTTATAGAAAAGACAACGGTTTTTAACCATTGTCTATGTGCTTGACTTACAACAACACCAGCGTCAACAACACTTAATAGACAACGGTTAAAAAACCGTTGTTGTTTCTAGAAAAGACAACGGTTAAAAAACTGTTCTATGCGCGTGACTTACAACACCGGCTTCAACAACAGAAATTATACCCCTACGACAACGGTTATTAACCGTTGTCTATGTGCATTTTTCTTGTACTGTAAGTTAAAAAAATTTAGGAATAAGAGTCAAATAGGCCACTGAACTGCACACCAAACTACAATTAGGCCATCGAACTCAAAAAAGATGCAATTAGGTTTAAAATGACCTGTTACCTGCCATGAAGGTTGCGAATTTTAAACAAAAAAATTAATTAAAAAAAAATCAGAACGGCCGGAGACGATTTCGACTCGGGCCGTTCTGTTTTTTTTTTTTTTTTTGTAATTTATTTTTTGTTTAAAATTATTTTTAAAATCCACAACATTCACATCAGCAAAAGTATTAGGTAAACAGGTCATTTTAAACCTAATTGCATGAATATGTGTAGTTCAGGGACCCAATTGTAATTTTCTTGAATTCGATGGCCTAATTGCAACTTGGTGTGCAGTTCAGTGGCCAATTTGACCCTTATTCCAAAAATTTAACTTGATTCACAAGATGGGTCATAATCCTGGATAAAAACAACTATTTATTTATTGAGTGGTTAAATTTAAAAGATTAATTTAATTACGTTAGCGCAAAAGTTCATTGTAGAAGCTCAAGAATGAGGGATATTCGCTCTATTTTGTAGAGTTTATTTTAGAGTTTATAATTTACTTTAAGCTATAAATAAGGTATAAACTTTATGTTTTGTAAAAATATGAGAAAGTTAAAATAATAGTTTATTTTGAAATACTACTTAAGTAATATTTCAAAATAAACTAGTACTTACTAGTTTTAATTTAAACTTTCAACTAAACTATTGTTTGAAACAAACGTGCAAGAGACGATCCCATGAGTTTTAATGTACTTGTATTTTGATAGTTCAAATTCAAAATATATAATTAAGTTGAAAGAGATTCACACTCCATAGGACCATGCTATAATAGTTGAGCATTCGTAATGCCTGCAACTTTTATGAATAGAAACTGTAGAATTAGAAAAGAATTTATGGGTATATATGTATCAGTATTTACCTATTATGCAACGCCAGTGAGCTGTGGGTCTAGATATAGTAGCATGACTCAACTTGAAATTAACGAAATTCAATCTAGAGTTGGAAAAGAGTAATAATTAATATCTAGGTGGTAGGTATTGTAGTTTTGCTATTATCCATTCTAATGAAACTCTCCTTCCAAGAGTTCTCATTTGCAAATTTCATCATCAAACTTTGTCAAAATCCTTCTAGAAACATTTGATAAATTGCTAGGAAGCCTAGCTTTGAAGATATCTAAACACTTGAACCGTTCAAATTTGAGTTTGTGACCCTCTCCTTTGAAAAGCTAGTCATTTGAATCTAAATAATGTTATAGTTTGAGAAAACTTATACGAGTATGATGGAGATATTGAAAATGACATAAGAATGGAGACGTGAAGTTTAAGAGCTCACAACTCAGGGTCCAAGAGTCCGCAACCCGAGGACTAAGAGAGTGGGATGCTACGGGCAAGATGCAAAGGATCGGAGCACGGAGCAAGAGATCAAAGGACAAGACTCAAGCAAAGGGCGAGGGCCCCGGGGTCGGCCCTCGGCTGCTAGCCATTCCCGTCCGGGAGTCCGTCTCAGGGCCCAAGATGGTAAGCTTTGACTTGGTCTCTCGATCCACCATGTTTTTAGGGGTTTGTTGGGTCTTTTTTTCTTGTATAAATTGACATTGTCTTAGCATTGCAAATCATGTTCAATTATATTACTAATCTTGTACTACTCCTACATTAATCTAAAGAAATATTGCTACACTTATTTCCCTTTACTATATTTTACCCTCATAATTTATGCGAACTTAATTAATTTATACATACCCGAGTCAATTAGTTCCATAAAAAAAAACATATTATTAATTCAATTCGTTAAGACTAAATTTTTAATGCCATCATATAATATACTATTACTGAAATCAAGGACCCATAAATGCCATCATATAATATACTCCAGGGTTGGCCCCATAAACAGCCTTGTGGCCTCAAGGACCAAACTCCGTGCTCGGCCTTGGCTAGCTGAGGCCGAGCTCTGCCTCGGATGTCCGACGCTTGACTCAGAGGTGGGCGTTATGGAGACGGTCAAGGGGTCCTAACGCCCACCCTATCTTCGTGGGACAGTTACAGGGAAGTTAGTATAAATGTTTTTCATTTTGTCCTATTGAGACATCAACAATATTGGCATTGTAATTACATTACACGAGTCCTAAATACAAAATTTTGTCCCTTCTATATTGCATTCTTGTCTTTTCATTCATTAACTTGTCTTTACCATTTATTCTATAATTATCGGGTTATTTGAGTCGAGTCATCCGAGTCAATTTAATCCATCACTATTTATATAATCCATTATATTAATTAATTACTCATAAGTTCAATAAAGTCATTTGAAGCACGCACGATTAGCTAGTGAGGTAGTAAATGATGATATGCATGCATGCAAGATTTCCCACATTATATTGTTTGTTCTGTTTCAGTCGTGGAATTTAAGGTATACAATTGTGTGAACTGTGAAGTTCACCTATTTTTTATCAGGCTTAGCTTATTAGTAAGTGACATTCAATTCCGGTGTGGTTGGTCAGCTCGTGTTGTGTATGAGTGGATACTATGAATTCAAAACCATTATCATTTCCGATGTCTGCGGATCGACGCATGCATGCATATATTCTCGGCTGATTGGACTCCACACTCAGATCAGCACACCACCAAGTCTAACTATATTATGATATATGAGAGGTTATACAACATGGGATGGTACCGTGGTACGATGTGATGTGATCGTACAAAAATTAAAGGCTAAGCTCAGAAAGGGTGAAAAAATTGACTTAAAATGACATTTGACAATAACACTATTTTACGGTATAACTTTTAGTGGGGTCAATTTTCGATTTGATTTGGATTAAAGTGAGATCGGGTTTTCCTAAGTGAAAAGATGAAATTGATATATTATATTATTATATGGTCAAAATGGGTAATGGAAGAATGAGAAATTAATTCTCAAAGTGTACCAATTTGAATGAAAAAAAAATTGGAGTTGGGAAAGCTTTTTATTAGCGTTCGTCCAACATTGGAAAAATGAATTTGTGTTGTATAGAAGTTGTGTAAAACTATATTATCATTAATTAGTACTCAAAAAAAATATTATCATTAATTAAAAGTTTGCAAACTATTAATAGTAGTTGTACAATGAGATAAAATGGGCTACCAAAAGCAACAGACCTATTCTACATGATATGAAAATAATCGCTCTGTCGGGCCGGGGTGTGGGGGACCCTTAGGGTTGGGGTTCAACCTTTTAGAAGAATGATATGAAAATAATCAATAAACACACTAAGTCAAAAGTAATATATATAAATGATTAATCCCCAATACACACCCACAAGATGGAAGAACCGCCAGACACTCCAATCTTGGAACAAAACCGCATAAAGAAATTAAGACCAAGTGGTTTCATAAGAAGACTCATAACTTGGTTCTTCGAGCTAATATGACGAAAACCCAAAGAGTCATACATGACACGCTCGCGTACAAGAAAAGTAATCCAGAGCTAGATGCTTCATCTTAGAATGAAACATTGGGTTCTTCGCGACATACATTGCTCCCATATTATCACAATACAATAGTGGGGAACGAGACAAAATAATACCAAGCTCATACAAAAGATTTCTCACCAAATTGTCTTAGCAGTCAAACTTGCCAAGGCATGATACTCTGCGTCAGTTTAAGATCTAGACACAGTTTTTTTACGAACAGATTTCCATGAGATGAAATTAGGACCGAGATAAATAACAAAACCAGTAGTGGAGTGACCACCATCTCTACTACCTCCCTAATCTGAATCTAAAAAAAGTTGTCAATGATAAATCCGAACAAGCACGCAACAACAAACTGTGAAATATAGTTCTCTTCATATAAAAAAGTAACCTCTTAATCAAAACCCAATGATGCTCCTTTGGCGAGTGCATGTATTGAGATAAAGAATTAACCACATAAGCAACGCCCGGTTTAATGACAACAAATATTGAAGCAACCCAATTAACATGCGAAAACCAGTGGCATCAACCACATGCTCCCCATCATGAACAACCAGGGAAGTGGAAGAGGACATTGAAGTAGAAACACACATCGCACCATCCATGGTATAACAAGCAAGAATATCTGCAATATAACGACTTTGAGACAGAAAGTAACTGCCAGAGATTGGCACAACCTCAACACCACGGGTAGAACATAGAAATTTTGAGGAGGAAGTTGAGCAGAGTTTTCTGTGAGCAAAAACGTAGGCAATTATTATGTGTCTAAAATTTGCTGCTCAACTATGCTTATACAAGAGGTGAAGGATTAAATAGCATTTACCATGGCATTAAAACTTATAATAAAATCAATCAATGTAACCTTCATATCAGACAACCATTAACCTAAAAATTAATTATAAATTTAAAATTGGAATTAAATTGAAATTAATTCAGTAACAACAAAATTAATAGACCAGGAATGGTAACCCCGAACAGTAGTTACAGAAGTAACAACTCCGAACAGTACCTACGAAAGGTACCTGTAAGGTTACGGGAATTGACCTTTCAATCAGAAGGCCGAATAGTCATTCATCTTGTGATAATTTGGTCCCCAAACCCGAGTAGTAGGCACTCGCCTTGTGACTATTCGGTCACAAGGTCGAGAAGTCATTGCTCGAACAGTGGTAAAAGAGTTGGAAAATATTTTCAAAAAGTTGGCATAACTTAGTCACTCCCCTTGCGCGCGAGAGAGAACCTCTATGCTATATAATTTAACATCCTTCTAAAAGCCTCTTCTATATATAGTGGTGACAATCCCCTTGTTTTTCAAATGTAGGACAAGTGTTTGTTTCAATCTTTTCCACCTCCACTTTTCAATTTAAATGGGACTACTTTGAGAATCAATTTCTCATTCACCCATTATCTGTTTGAGTGTACAATATATCAATCTCTTTGTCTCACTATGAAAAACCCAAATCCACTTTGACCCCGACCCAAATCGGAAGTGGACCCCACATATATTTTTACCAAAAAATAGCAGTTACAATACCATTTTTAGCTATTTTTCCAACAATCCCCACATGAATGAAAAATTGATTTTCGGGGCTGTTTGAAACGAAACGACTGTGTTCAACGGTCAATCCCTGCATAGGATAGACAAGTGTTACCCTTTGAACCTTCCATTGTGAAGATATATTTACTCTACTGGTTATTTGGTGAACAAGATATCTTTGAACCGACTGCCATTTGTGTAGACGATGATATATCCCACACAGGAACATTCCAACCATGTTTTGTTCTTATAATTGCGCCTGTTTTGTTCATGGGTCAATGTTCCTGGTTCTTCAAGATTTTTTAAAGAATTGAGCCTAATTAATTCTCCTTTCAAGCGACCCCACTTCTTTCTCACATAGGTGATTCTTTTCGAGTATCCCACATACTAACACATGTAAACCGACATTTGAATCATTAAAGCATCAACGTGCTAACCTTGTGCGGGAGTCATTGTTCTTAACAAGGAGTGGTAGGGAGTTCGAGAAGCCCACAGTGACACGCTTCCTCCATAATTTAGTTGTCCCATTGAACCTAGGTGCCAGCTAGGTTGGTATCCACTATAGAACTTTATTCCAAGGGCTTTACACCCATTTCCCGTGTCAACTTCTCCCCAACTTCTTTGCCAAACCCTTTGGTTAACAGATCTACTATATTATCCTTTGACTTAACGTAGTCAACAGAGATAACACTCGTTATAAGAATCTACTTAAAGGTCGGGTGGGCACGGGTCGGGTTCGGGTTCGACCCGTAGGGAAAATCTAAATCCAAAATATTTCAGGTATTCCTAATTTACAACCGAACTCGAACCGAATTACGAAGAAATAATTTCAGTTTCGGGTTCAAATGGTCGGGTCGGATTCGGATTCGGGCCCATAAACCCGAATTATGCAATTGTAAACATATTTCACCAATTTCACTGAGTTTCACACTGATTTCATTGTGTTTAATAAAATTTATAAAGTCCACAAATTCACAAGATTTACAAACACAAACAATTTACTTTACACATGATTTAAAACTTATAATATCCACAATTTCACAGGATTAACAAACACATACAATTTGCTTTAGACATGATTAAGTCCAAAGTTCATAATTTACAACTTTACATAACCATTCTATACAAAAGTTACCTTCCAGGAAAAGGTAGTAAGAAAATTAAAAGCAACAACACTAGTCAACTTTAGATAACAATTTCACAATTATGTGTTGTCTGCAAACCAGCAGCTAGTATAACTCTGCAACACAAAGTTAAAAGCAAAGTGAGAAAGAAGAGAGAAAAGGTAGTGGGGGAAGCTGGCTGTAAATCTGTAATTACCTCAATCTAAATTGAATTTGGAGATATAAAAAATTCTATTAATATGTTGGAAAAATAGCATTAAAATGGCATTTAAGTGGCTATTTTGTGGTACAATTATCAGTGGGATCCACTCCCGATTTGGGTCGGGTCAAAATGGATTCGGATTCTTCGTAGTGAGACGAAGAGATTGATATATTGTACGCTCAAAACGGATAATGGGTGAATGAGATATTGATTCTCAAAGTAGACCCATTGAGTTGGAAAAATGAAGGGAAAAGTGAGCTTTGTCCCACATTGATTTGGAAAGAGGATTTCACCCCCCTTTTATACAAGGGCTCTTTTGGAGCTTGTAGAATTGTATAGCATAGAGGCTCTCTCGCGCAGGAGGGGGTGGGGGGTGTGCAAATCAAATTCCAACTAGAAACGAGATCGAAAAGGCTTGATTCAAGCCCGAGCTCGTGTGCGCCGGCACCTACGGGCACGAATGTCGTCTGAAAATTGGCTGGCCTTGCGGGCCAAGTTTCGGTATACTTTTCCAACATAATAGTCACTTGTTTCGGCCTTGGCCGAAAGAGACCAGTGTAACACGAGAGGAGACTTCCTCTCGTGTTGGTGGGTTCGGCCAAGGCCGAAAGAAACCAGCACAACACACTGCTGGTTTCGGCCTTGGCCAAATATGGCACTGCACGAAAGTATGAACCATTCTTTGGTTTGGTTCTGGACTGTTACAGTATTAATTCCAGTTTTGATTTTTGAATTAAAACTCAAATAATGGTGGCTATTTCAGGTGTTACAAATCGTGCATTAAGTGTCAAATTAAATGCTATTGATTCTTCAACTCCTATACAAGAAGAGTGTAGGAGCAGCAGGTTTACACACAGAGAGAACAACACACACAACACAGAAAATTCTGGTTTTCCCAGCTCCAAAAATCTGCTCCTACTCTGTTCTTGAAGCTGTGTTTTTGCCCGTGCTCTCGTTCGCCGGGTTCTTTCGTTTGGGTGCTCAAACGTCGAACCGTTGTACGTTTTATCCTGGGAAACCTAGGCCACAACGCTCCTAGCACTTTTGGGAGGTGGCAAATAAGGTTTTAAGGAAAGACATGCACTTTGCTTAACTCGTACCTTCTATCTTCCTTCTCCTTCTTTCTTGTTTGGATTATGCTTTTAAGAAAATATCCGTTCTTTCTCTTTTGATATATTATTTGGATTGGAATCATAATCTGAGGATTATTAGTTTCAATTTTGGTTGATATATATTGGTAAATCTTTTTCGTAGATATACATGTATATATAACCTTTGGATCCGTTTTATATATATTTGTGTGTATATATATATATATATATATATTACGGTTAAAATATCAAATAATATTTTATATACTTGTGTGTGTATATATAAATATTATTTTACGATATTAAATCGATTTTGGTTCATTATCACCAACATAATACATATACCTAGCTTCTAGTAGATTTTGTTGTTTCATCAACAGAAACCCATGAGCAAGAACTGGTTTTCTCTCTTACTCCAACAAAAAATCAACTGTTTGCATAATAGTTATGCTTAGGGAAATTCCTTTTGAAACAGAATTAATGTATATTATAGTACAGATCGAGGTAATAGACAAATGCATTTACCTTTGAAGAGGATTCAGCATTGCCAATACAGATATAAGAGATTACTGCATAGATGTGGCACATAGCTTGCATCATTTTGTTCTCTCATCTCTGTAAGCTAGACACCAAGAAAAAAATTTGTGTAAAGTAGAATATTGATTAAGGAATACCAACTTCGATGCTTTCTTAAGTAGTTCACAAATCAGTGAAACGACCATGGTTTAAACAAACAAAAAATCTATTAACACTTACTAGCTGCAAATAAGCAATTTCAGACGTCCAACTTCTAAGTTACAAAATTTCATTGTTAGCTACTTAGCTTCCCAAAAACATGCTTAAAACAAACAAAAAATCTATTAACAATTAACTATTAAATTTATAAATGTGCTAACAGTTAAATGAAGATTAGAAAAATGTAAACTTTGAAGTGTACACACTTACCAAAAACACATTGTTACAATGTTACCAACAAGATCCCAAAAACACATTGTTAAGTGTTAACATACTGTTACATCTTCCAAGAGACTAGCATTGCAACAAAACCATAACCTCAAAAAAAATCATTAGATATAATATATAGATAAAAAAAAAACAAAAATCTGGCAACTGGCATCCATGGTACTTATCATCAATATTTAATTCGAAGTCCTTGGCAACCACATCTATGACATCAAGTACAAATAGATGTGTAAGAAATTAAATCACAAATAATGTATATGAAGTTAAGAAGAAATAAAATACATTATTACCTCTCTCTATGTTCTCAAGAATATTGCAATCTTCCTCAACAAAAACTGGTTTTTTGTCAAGTCCAATACAATCTTGGGCACAGACGAGTGCTTCCACCATTTTTTGTGTTAAACTACTTTGGAAGTCATCTAGCACCCTTCCACTAGTGCTAAAGGTAGGTTCAGATGCAACTGAAGAAATTGTGACAACTAGAACATCTCGTGCAATTTCAGCTAATATAGGAAATCTAGGTTGATTAACCTTCCACCAATGAAGAATATTAAAAGATTGTTCATCTTCCATATCTTCCCCCAAATATTTGTCTAATTCTGTTTTTACAATTATAGAAACAGTTTGGCTTTTGAATATTTTAAATCTGCTCATTACAGATGCAATGCCTTGACTATCCGAATCACTAGTTTCAACAGTTGCAGCTGAAGAAATTTAATCCAAATTTTCATAACCATATTTTAGAACATGAGATGGCTGATGCAAACTTTTGTACTGATTAAACAGTTTGTAAGTTGCATCTTTGATCATGTCTTCTAAAATTTTTTCCATCTTTTTTCCCAATGTATTTCTCTTAACACAAATGTAAGGAACCCTAACTTCTTTGTTGGATCAAGAATTACTACTATGAAAATCAGTTTATTCATCTGTTCAGGCTGTCCCCAATACTTTTCAAATTTTGTTATCATTCTTTCTGCCATCAAACTGAGTTCAATATCACCACAACCTTTTCACTCTTTCAAGATATTATCAATTGCACTTATTTCAGGTAGAAATGTATTAGCAGTAACATATGAACACCCTGAAACCCTAACTGTTATTTCATAGAAGAATTTTAAAAACTTGACCATTTTTCTCACAACTTTCCAATCATTTTTATTTGGTACACTAGTTGATCCAACTTCCAATTCCTTTTCAAACTGAGGATCTTGCCTCTCATATCTCTCAAAAGCCCTCTGAAATTTGTCTGCAACATCTAGTATCATATAAGTGTTATTCCACCTAGTTGGCACATCTAAATGAAGAGCTCTTTTACATTCAATTTTCTCCCTCTCAGCACAGTCCTTAAACTTTTTCAGCCTAGCGGGTGAATGCCTAACATATCTAATTGCAGCTCTAACAGCATTCACATGCTTAGATATGTCTTTTAAACCTTCTTGAACTACTAAATTTAGTATGTAGGTAACTCACCTCATATGAAAATGTTCAGAATCACAAATGCTATGTAACACCCCGTGTTACGGCCTTCAATCCCGGATTAATTATTTAATTAATCCCGTTAATAATAATTAAATATGATTTAATTCGGTTAGGTTTCTATTTAATTAATTAATGAGGTCCACCATGAACCGTGGACCCTTGCCTAAATGAGAGTCTTAGGCCTATTAGGAATAAAGGAAGTAGGCCTTTTACTATTCAGATTATGATTAGGATTCTCTTTAATTAATTAATATGGTCCACTATGGACCATGGACCCTTATCCCTAAAACAAGTCCTTAGTCCTATAAGGAATAGAATTAGTAAACCCATACCATTCAGGCCCTAATTAGGAGTCTTAAATATATAAATAGGGATATAAAAGGCACCTAGATCTTTCCCCACCACAAGAATAACGCCCACCACCCCAAAGAGCTCCAAGAATCCCCCTAGAAGAAATCAAGAAAGCAAGAAAGCTTAAAGAAAGGCCCTTCATAGCCGAGGAATTAATTAAGGCTAAGAGGTAACCCATGTCTCAACAAAACCTATTTTCATAGCTATGATTTCCCCCGTAGGATTTCCCCATATTATTGTGTATTGATGATTTGCGATATTATTATTGATGATTGATGGGATAATTCCATGGGTGATCTTGATATTGGGAGATTCTTGATAATTATGATGTTCTTGATGGTTATGTGGAGTTCTTGATGTTTATATGTCATTCTTGATAATTGTATATGCTTATGTGTTATTTGCACCGAATCTTGTAATTGGAGGACGAATCGTATTCTTGTGGGTATAAAAGTGATTAGAACCCTAGGTTGTATCGTATGATATCATTCTTGGTTTATCGGGTGGGAAATTGCATGTTTGGGGTGTCGATTATGTTAGAAAAGCATGATAGGATATGTGCCGTACGTTTCTCGTGTTTGATCCGTTAATTGACTACGTGTTGATCGTTAATTGCGTTGTAAAGTGTCTAAGCATAGTTTCGGGTTCCACAATGGTTCCCGGGGCGTTTTTGTGATGAAAAGAGTCAGTGGGGGGTAGGTGGGGGTAGGGGACCCGCACCTACCCGCGGCCAAGTCGGGCAGTCCCGGCAGCGGGCAGCTGCCCGCCGGGCACCCGCTGCCCGGAACAGTGCACGCCGGCGGGCAGCCGGCGGGTGGACCCCCACCCACCGGCTACCCGCTGGAAAATACCCCAACCCGGGATTTCGGCTTCCCCGTTTGATGTTTCCCCGACCCCCGTGGTGTCCCAACGGACTCCGTCTATCGTGCCTATGTCTAGTTTGATATTTCGGGTACCGTTCGTAGGTCGTATGAGTCCTATATATTGCATGCTAGTTGAATTGGTATCCCGTTGACCAAGGTGAAAGAAGTATGATCCCCTTAGGGTTATTCTTAGTATGTGAAGGATCATGCATAGGTTTTGTTATACGTTTTCTCCCCCTTCCCAATGTGTTAATGTGGGTTGCATGTGCTTGCTACGTGTTATGTGTGCGTGTCACCCCGAATTGGTTGAGATCAATCGGGCTATACGGGCAATCGGGTGGGCTGAGAACCATACCGGCTGTTAACCAGGCTGGTAGAGACCGGTCAGGTATATAAATATTATATAGGACTAAGTTCCACTATACGGGCAGTCGGATGGGCTGAGAACCATACCGGCTGTTAACCAGGCTGGTAAAGACCGGTCAGGTATATAAATATTATATAGGACAAAGGTCCACTATACGGGCAGTGGAATGGGTTGAGAACCATCCCAACTGTTAACCAGGCTGGTAGAGACCGGTCAGGTATATAAATATTATATAGAACTGCGGTTCATTAGTCGGTTGCGATCGGCTCCTCCGTAAGGTGAGACGGGGCAGGGTGCTGCGGGGCCGTGTCAGAGCTATATGCACTGACCCTCATGTATGGGCATGCGATTGGTCCTGTGGCGCCAACAAAGTGTGCTATGTGATGAGATATGGATGAGTGTGTTTATGATTATATTGGGGGATGTGACTATGGGATCTATGCTGGGGATTGTTTACATTGGGTTATGATTATTAATTGTGCTCAGCTCTATCTGTCTTGCCTATGGAGGATTGTATACGCCTGTTATAACTGTTGCTTGTGTCTAGCCTTATCTGTCGAGTCATTCCTGGTTTTAAAAGCTAGAGTCTCATAGGATATATCTTCATGCTTTAAAATGGTTTTCGTATATCTATATATATCTCTATATGTATTGTATTTCAACGCGTTGGAGTGGGTTACCAGCATCTCTCGCTGAACAGATATATTTGGCTTTCAGGCACAGACGAGTAGTTCACTAGAGCGCGCTAGAAGCTTGGACGTAGCTTAGATAGTTTTTCCCTTTCGGCCTGCGTGCCATGATTTAGTACTGATACTATTTGAGGATATTAGTCAATTAGCCTGGGCACCTGAGTTTTCTAGCTTTGGTGTGGCATAGCACCCCATACTCTTGTACTATGTTTTGGGATTCAACGAGATTTCACCTTTATTTAATAAGTTTTAAATATCCTGAAAATCTGGGGTGTTACATGCTAATACCCCAATTCTTTAATACAGCTTTTAAAGATCTAATTGCAATATCATTAGCACTAGCATTGTCTAATGTAACACAGAATAGTTTGTCAATCCCCCATTCAATAAGGCATTTCTCAATTGCTTCAGCAATATCAGCACCTCTATGAGATTCAATGGGAGTAAAATTTAACACATATTTTTGCAAACCCCATAGTTCATTTATCCAATGCGTTGTGATACACATATTTGAAATTCTTTGATTAGATGTTGTTAGGAACATTGTATTAGGATTTTGATGATACCAATGTAATGTAGAAAAGTAGACCCCTAACTATTAGCTTTTTCTTTTGCTGCTTTCGTCCTAGACGAGAGTTGCCATAACTCCTCTGTAATTCGTGTTAAGCTAGACAAACACACGAAAATGAGTTATGACTAGATGTTAGGGTCTCCAGGCGAAAGAAGACACGAGACATAAAGATCTACAACGAGAGTTAAGTAGGAGTTGTCAACTAGCACGAAAAGACAGTTTTTTTTTTTTTTTTTTTTTTTTTGTTAAAGACAATCTTTATCAAACATTACTTCTCTTCAACAACGAGAAGAATGTTCTACCTGTCTGATTTGACAACATCCTAGGACAATAAGGACCTCATCTTAAGGGACACACTTTTCAAGAAGCATTAAATGAAGATGTACCATCCTCTGAAGATAAAGGACAAAACCTAATGCTTTCCATACCCTCAACGGCTACATGGTACAACCTCATTAATGGAGCATTTAATGCATGAAGCTCCCCGGTCCTTGTCCAATGGTTAAAAGGTTTGAAAATTTCATCTCCCTCCAACGGATGAATTTTCTTCACCTATATAAACCCACCTTCATCAACTAAGTGGTATCAGAGCCAATACCTTGGTTGGTAAAGGCTTTGCATTTACTGCCTGGTAGATCCCATTTCAAAAATCTCTTGAAAATCTTGCATATTTTCTTTGCACGCTTTTTACTCAAAAATGGAAAAGGAACATGTTCATCGCTCTAAGCAACTTGCATTTAGTCTTGCTACATTTGATGACTGGAAGTTGAGAATGCAGGCTCTCCTATGCTCTATTCATGATGAAATGTGGGATGTCATAACAACCGGACCAATCATTGTCATGATGGCGAATGCACAAGCAGCCGCACAAGGAGCAGGAGCTGATCAGATGATACCAAAGCCGAAAGACCAGTACTCCACGGACGAGAGAACAAGAGCAAATCTGGACAATATAGCAAGAAATATACTCTACAACTCTTTGGATGATTCCTTGTTTCCTAGAGTCCGAAAGTGTAAAAATGCCATGGAAGTATGGAATGTCCTGATGAGTTTGGGAGAAGGAGATGAGCACGAAAAGGACAACAAGCTGACAATGGCTATGGAGAAATTTGAAGATTTCTAAATGCTGCCAAATGAATCAATCATCAATATGGAACTCAGATTCACCAGACTGATGGGCGATTTATCAGACCTTGGAAAAGAACTCACTGAAAAGGAAATGAATCTGAAGATCCTTCGTGGACTACCAAAATCATGGGAAATGAAGGTTATCGCAATGAGGGATAGTCGAGATATGAAAACAACAAGCACGGCCAAAATTTTCAGTGATCTCAAAGCCTATGAGTTCGAACATGAACCAAAACATGCCGAAGATTCAGAAACAAGAAACATTGCTCTCGTGGCAAATCAATCAGCATCAACCTTCAACAGGTCGAAATCTAACTCTTGTGATTTTTTATCTGATGAACAATATGCACTATTTGTCAGGAAAATGAAAAGGTTCATGAGAAAGAACAACTTTCAAGATCCATAACGATCAGGCCACCGAAAGAAGCACGAGAACTTTCCTCAAACCTCAAAAACCGAAACTATGGACTCTCAGCTATTGTGCTATAATTGCCGAAAGCCAGGACACTTCAAGGCGAACTGTCCTCATCCCATAGTAAGCAAACATCAAGATGACAATGCTATCACAAGTCCCTCAAAAGAGACTGGAGAAAGATATAAAAGGAGCGACAAGTCTGAGTCATCAAACTTCAGAAAGGAAGGAAGAAGGAAGGCAATGGTAGTAAACGAAACTTCTGACACAGTCGCAACCGAAAGTGATTCCTCAAGCTCCAGCTCAGAAGATGAAAACACTGATGAGGAGAAAGGACTGTTGTGCTTATTCAGTCAAGAGTCAGACGAACTGTGCCTCATGGCAGATGAAGACGAGGTAAACTCTCATTCATCGTTTTGTTATTCAGCTGAGTCAAGTTCTGTGGGAAGTCTTACTTCCAATGAATCTGTCACTGAAATGATGAGGAGGTTCAATGTGATAAATAGCACTTACTCCAAACTCAAGGAGGAGAACTCTCGGCTCATGCTTAGCTACAATGAACTAAAGCAAGTTCGTATTGAGAACAATGTGCTGGTCATTGCTAAGGAACAGCTTGAGAAAGATGTTCTCGCTCTAAAGGAGCAATGCACAACAAAAGAGAAGAGAGAGCAAGAACTGCTTGAAGTCTTGGATAAATTCAATAACTCATCCAACCTAATGGATAGAATGATGAATGAATCCAGACTTCCCGGGGAAAGAACAGGAATTGGTTTTAACCCCAGCTCCTCTTCACAAGTTGAATTGAACAAATCCACGAATGCATACTCACACGAAAGCTTCGAGGCCGCATTTGTTCAAGGACCTACCCAGGTGTCTGAGCCTATGATGGTAGTTAACAATGTCGAAACACCACAATCAACAAGCCAACCGAAAGGTACGGCTGTACAACGAATTGTGGAATCTGGAAAGAAGAAATCTGGTAATGGCAATCCTAGACAAATCTATGTCAAAAAGAATGGACCAAATGGCAATAGACAGAATCTACACCATAAAAAGGGTCAGCCTAACTGGAACACTCAATCCAATAAAAAGACGAATGTTAACCAGAGGCAATATCGTCCGAAATTCACACGAAAGAATCCTGCACAAGGAATCTCAAGAAATGGACGAATCAGACAACCCGAAAGATCCTTCAAAAAATCTGGGTATGGCAATGGATGGACTGGGCCATCAGAAGAAGATTGGTTTGATTACCCAGAACCTCTCCCTAGAGCAGTATTTGAAAAGGTTCATCTACGTAAACAAACCAATCATCTCAAGCATTATGAAAATCTTCCTTAGGAAGATCAACGTAAGAAATATAATGCTAAAGTCTTTGCCAGCATCCATTATGATTATCGTACATCTAATGGATATAGAGGACCGAGGATGAGTCGTGGATACTCTAGGTTGATGTGGGTTCCAAAGTTGACTGCTAACCCCCAAGGACCCAAAACTAAATGGGTACCTAAAAACACATAATCTTTGATGCAGGAAAAACAGGTCATATGGTATATTGATAGTGGATGCTCAAGACATATGACTGGTGATAAAACAATGTTGAGCAACTTTAAGGAAATAGATGGACCCAAAGTTATCTTTGGAAGAGAAAATAGCGACAAAACTCGTGGAAAAGGGGACATCATTGATGGTTTTTGGGTTTTCAGGCCCAAGGAGGTCCAACACAACCGTTGGCTGGAGGATACACCTTTCAATAAAAATGTATGCCTATCTCGGAAATAGTGCTAGTATTCGGAATCTCTCTCTCTGGTCCCCCCCCCCCTTTTACAAGAGTGGAGGAGCCTTTAAATAGCGGCTCCTCCTCTACCGACTTGAAGGCCCTTAATGGCCGACTTCAAGACTAATCAAGATATGGAGTCATTGGACGCCATTACTCGGTCGACCAACGGCTCTTCTAGGCTTGTAACAGCCTGACCGGATCCTGCTTTCAATGCCCTAACGGCTCCCTTTTAAACGAGCCTCTTCAATGCTCTCAACGGCTCCTTGGACCGAATCTTTCCCTGGGCTTGGGCCTTGGTCGACTCCTCGTCTCAGCCTAAGCTCTCACTGGGCTCCTCTTTAGCAGTTTTGAACTGGGCCCCTTGCCTGGGCCTGGGCCGACTCCAGGACTCGGCCCAATTGCTCTTCGGGCTCCTCGGATGCTGGCCCACTTCTTCGAACCATCTCCTTTGGGCCCCTATCTCTTGGGCCGGGGTCCTTACCCCATCAACTAGTCCCTCACTTTTTCATACCTGTTACGCTAGCCTGGGTTTCGCTAAGTTACAACTGTCTATCCCCCTCAATCACCGCATCCATGCCTTGAATAGCCTTTTGTAACGTCCGGATCCTCAGCCATTCTCTCCGGATCTCGCGGGGCCGTTTGGATTCTTCTGTCTAAACTTGGCACCTATAAATGGCCTCCTCCCTTCTCTCTTACCTTCACAAGTCCATCATGGGTCGTTCTCCTTTGAAAGGAAAACGAATTGACTTTGGGTCTCCTTGGCGCCCGCTGCCTTCCAAGCGGACTCGGCCTGAAAGGGAACACAAAAAGAAGACTCCTCGCCCAGCCTCTCAGAGGTCTCCTGCCGGCGCTACTCCCTCAGCTTCTCAGCCGCCGACTCCTCCTCGTCGTGAGGCCGCTCTGTCTTCACGCCAATCGCCTACTCCCACAACTACCCGAGTGACTTCTCAAGACGGGTCCTTTGTTGAGGTGGCGGTTCCAGAGCAACTTACTTTCAGAATGACCTTCTCCATTCCGCTGGACGACCTGGACGGGCCAGTTACGGGCCTGATGAATGATGAGGACTACGCCCGCTACTTGGAGGCGTATCCGGATGATGAGGAGCCAATTGCGCCACCACTCATGCCAGCTTTCTGGGACTCGTTCTGTCCATCCCTACCCGGACCACTGGGGGGATTCTTTGGGGGTGACTCTTCCTCGCCCGGTGAGTGATCATATGTACCGGAGTCGGCCATAGTTCAAAGGAATCTTTTCTAGGAGCATTTTCATATTCCTTATTGTAATAAGCTCCTTGCTACTTGTACCCTCCTTCTCTATAATAATAATAAAAAATGCTATTTTCGCCTTGCCTTATGTCTTATCATATTTTGTTGCGTACCCATCCGGACGACTGGTCAAGGAGTTGGTCACGTCATCAGATTCTTTTCAGTCTGACACCTGCAAGATTCCCCGTATCTCGGGCGAATCCAATCTTCTCTGCGTTGGCGTGCGAATCTTACTCTTCCCGGGCGAATTTGATGAAACTAATCTCTGACAGAGATTCGCGTCATCCGTCTAATCCGGCTCAGTTATGTTAGTTATAATCTCCTCCGTGATTATCGCCTAGATATTCGCCTTCACTGGGCTATATAAAGGCCCCTCACAGTTGATGCAAATCGCATCACTCTCCACTTTGCGTAGGCACGGTGCTATGAGTTACAGGGATGGTGATCGCTGCTGGTCCATTCGTAACAAGGAGTATGCTCGACTGGAGCAGTTAAGGCAGAAGAGGTTGGCTAACGGAGGTCGTTTGGTGGGCGACTCGGCTTCAGACCCCATTGTGGTGCCTCCGGACGTGCTGGACCTGATGTGTAGGGAGCCTATCGACGTGGAGATGGAGCCTGTGGTGGAGATGGAGCCTGTGGTGGAGGATCCAGAACCAATGGTGGAAGAGAAGTGGGAGGCTCCTCCCCTCTTTGGTGTTGCCATGTCGCCGAGTGCTCTGGAAAGGCCCTTGCAAATGATCGATGACGGGAAGCCCGCCGTGTATCTGGATGAAATGCCTGAGCCTGAGCCGAGTCCTCTGCC
This sequence comes from Ipomoea nil, assembly GCF_001879475.1. Taxonomy (NCBI): domain Eukaryota; kingdom Viridiplantae; phylum Streptophyta; class Magnoliopsida; order Solanales; family Convolvulaceae; genus Ipomoea; species Ipomoea nil. The sequence goes on along the minus strand of NW_017617269.1, from coordinate 39,087 downwards.
TTTCTACTCTTAGTACCTCCTGGAAGGCCCCCCGACTGCTCGCCCATCGACAGAGAAAGAAGCCAAGTCTTGACCCGTTTTTCTCTTGTAATTTGCATCGGCTGAGTTCTGGGCTTTGTAATCTTCGTGCTAATTCAATAAACTGTGTGCTTTTCTGTCCGACCCTACATTTTCTTATTGTTTTGTCGCCCGACCTCCGGTCTACAGGACTGATGCTACGGCGAGACCCTCTTGGCGAGAGAGTCGCCGAGTCTGCTCGCCGACCTGGCGACCGGAGTCTTTTCGCGAACTTGGCTGATATCATCTGATGGGCCGGGTTCTACCGGGTCGTTCTAGAAGTTTCTAGCTCGTACCTCGTGGGCCCAGAGACCATGGCCTATGATGGGCTTCCAGCTTAGCAAGCCGGGTCATTGATGCCCGACCCTAGCCTAGGGCAGACGCGCCGTCTGCAAGCTAACCCTATGCCTGAACCGTCGCCCCGCCTTTTGAGGCATTAAATGCGGTGTCTCTTCACATCCCGTCACCTCCACTTCCTCCAACGAGAAGGTGACACGTGGCCGGCCTTTGAAATTCCTCCCCCTTTAAATAGCCATTTCATCTCTTTTCCACTCTCTTCTCCAGTCTTTCTCTTCGTTCTCAACTCGAGCTTCTCCGGCCATTCCGCGTTTCCTCCGATCTCTCACCTAACTTAGGTAATGTCTTCCTCTTCACATTCTTCTTCTTCCCGTCGTTACTCGGCCGATAACCCGGTGGCGACCTCCCCCTCTTCTTCTTCTCCTTCTTCGTCTTCTTCTTCTCCTCCCCGTCGTATGGAACTTCCGGCGGACGTTCCATCGACGTCTTCTCTTCGTCGTATGGAACTTCCGGCGGACGTTCCATCGACGTCATCTCTTCCTACGACCCCCTCTTCTTCGGGGGCGGTTACTCCGCTGAGCCCCGCTCCTTTAACGACGGTGGCGGCTCTGCCGGGTGGCATCGGACGGCCGCGAGGCAAGTTTGATTCCATCGTCCGTCCTTCCGGGCCACCGTCCATTGTTAATGCAGTGGACCTGGAAATGGCCCAATACCTTCTTGGGCCTTCAGCCGTAGTCCTCGCCCCGGAAGGCCGGCAAATTTACGACCCCCCCCCCCCCCCCCGAGGGTTGTGTCGGCATTCACCTGCACTCGGTTGCCTTTGGCTTCCGAGTTCCTCCGTGTCCTTTCCTTTCCCTTTTTTATCGCCATTGCAACTTAGTTCCGGGCCAATTAGTGCCTAATTCTCACCGACTCCTCACCTGCTTCGTCAACCTCTGCCACTAGTGGTTGTGCGAGCCGGATCTAGGCCTGTTCCGGTATCTTTTCACCGTGAACAAGGTCGGCTCGCATTCGCCGGGCTTTGTTCAAGTTGCCGCTCGCCCGGGGCGACAGCTTTTCGAGGGGTTGTCCGACTCCATTAAGGACTGGAAGTTCCTCTACTTCTTCGTCCGCCCCGCTTTCTCTTCCTTCACTTTACCGACCTTGTGGCCGACCGCTCTATTCAGGCCCTGCTCTCGGCGTGCCGTCCCTTCCGATGATGCGGTCCTGGGCGGCGAGTTCTTGAAGGGCTTCGGGCCGTACTCGGTCAAGTACTGGTCCCGAGTCCGGGCCATGGCTAAGCGTGGCTTGCTGCCGGAGGGTACGACCACCGTAGGTAGTCTTCGTTGCCTCTCGTTTCTCTTCTTTTTATTCTGTCACATTCCGACTTGGAATGCTTATGATTTTCCCTCCTTTCGCAGGTCCGTACGACTTCGATTCCTCTAGTTTCGACGAGGCTGCTGAACCGACTCCAGAGATGACGGACAGAGCCGAAAAGATGAGGCATCGGTTGTCCCAGCGCACTTCCGGCACTGCTGCTGCCTCTTCCTCCCAACCGTCTCCGGCCCCAAGGTCGACTCCCCCACCACCTCGTAATGTGGTGGATTTGACTCCGTCGCCCGTTGTGTCGCCCACTCGACAGCCGCCTCCTCCTCAGACAGAGAGTCCAAGCTCTAAGCGTCCGGCCGGTCAAACTGGTGGGCCGACTCTGAAAAGAATCCGGCTGTGCCACGAGGTAGAAGAGGATGCCCAAATCTGGATGGGCGCCTCCTCCGTCTGCAAGTGGTGTACTAACGTCCTTCTGCCTAAGGACGTGGCGGCGACTCATGCTCTGGGGGATGAGTACATCGTCGAGGCCTCGCTGCGCCAGTCGTACCGCGTAAGCGTTCTCGATTTAATTCCTCTCATTCGTTCTTTCCTTTTATTATCTGACTCGTGGCCATTTCACAGAACCTCACCTTCCAGATGGAGATGAGCAAGCGGCTGCAGAACTACAGGACCGAGACGCGGTCTATGGCCCTCAAGTTACGCCAGACGGAGGAGGCCTTTCTGGAAGAGCAGGCGAAGCACCTCAAGGTGGTGAAAGTGCACAACTCCGAGATGCTGAGGGTCACCCGGCAGTGGGAGGAGGAGCGGGACAAGGTGGCGACAATCGCTGCGACCTCCGTTGAGGCTTACACGAAGTCGGCCACCTTCGAGGCGGATGTGAAGGCGGCGATAGAGGCTCGCCAAAAGGAAATCGCCAAGGAGTGGCTGTCGACGCCGGATGGTGACGAGTTCCTCCTGGACTTGGGCGAGCGTGACTATCGCCTTGGTTTTCGCGAGGCGCAGACGGAAATCCACTCCGCCTTGCTGGTCCGCGACTCCTCTTTCACTCCCGAGGGCTGGGGCCTCAAGCCCGTGATAGATGCTCTTCCGGCGACTGAAGGACCGTCGACGACTGTTGACCCGGCAGCTCTTCCGGCAGCCGCTGATTCGGCGACTCTTCCTTCAGCAACACCTCCTGAGCTCGCTGAGTCCGCTCTTCAGGCTGAGGACCCTTCTTCTGTTCCCCTGGCTGGACCAACGGCTAGGGCTCAAGTTGAAGGGATTGATGTCGACACCCCTCCCCTGTAGTTTAAGACTATTCTTTTAGGATAGTCCCATTTTTAAAGGCTGGCCTCCATCTCAGGCCTTTATAAATTTTAATAAAATTCCCATTTTCTCTCCCTTTTCGTATTATCTTGTGCCCGACGCTTTTTCATTAACCTTCAATGGTTCTGTAAAATAGAAGAAGTGTTCTTAAGGCATCGGGCCCTACTAACTCTCTTTCGCCGAGTCCCTCAGTCGAGGTGACTCTTTAGGCTTTTCCTTTCTCAGAAACATTTAGGGTCAGCGCCCCGTTGTTTCTTTAAATACTCGCCGAGTCCCTCAGTCGAGGCGACTCCTCTTGGCTTTTTCACGGAAACGACTAAGAGTCTGGGCCCTTGTTTCCTAACTCTTTCTCGCCGAGTCCCTCAGTCGAGGCGACTCCTTAGGCTTTTTCTTTCTCAGAAACGTTTAGGGTCAGTGCCCCGTTGTTTCTTTAAATACTCATCGAGTCCCTCAATCGAGGCGACTCCTCTTGGCTTTTTCACGGAAACGACTAAGGGTCTGGGCCCTTGTTTCCTAACTCTTTCTCGCCGAGTCCCTCAATCGAGGCGACTCCTTAGGCTTTTTCTTTCTCAGAAACGTTTAGGGTCAGTGCCCCGTTGTTTCTTTAAATACTCGCCGAGTCCCTCAGTCGATGCGACTCCTCTTGGCTTTTTCACGGAAACGACTAAGGGTCTGGGCCCTTGTTTCCTAACTCTTTCTCGCCGAGTCCCTCAGTCGAGGCGACTCCTTAGGCTTTTTCTTTCTCAGAAACGTTTAGGGTCAGTGCCCCGTTGTTTCTTTAAATACTCGCCGAGTCCCTCAGTCGAGGCGACTCCTCTTGGCTTTTCACGGAAACGACTAAGGGTCTGGGCCCTTGTTTCCTAACTCTTTCTCGCCGAGTCCAGGGAGTGATTAACTGTAACTTGTGCTTTTATTCGAGTCTCTCAGGACCCCTGGGCCCATACATGTTTTGTGCCTTTCTATTCATAGAACTTCTTTAGGTAGATGACGTTCCAAATCCGATCCACGGGCTTGCCCTCCATGGTTTCCAATTTGTAGGTTCCAGCTTGGATAACCGCGGCAATGCGGTATGGTCCGTCCCACTTAATCGCAAGCTTGCTCCCCTCTGTGGGCTGACTGGCCTGTCGATCCCGCAGTACAAGGTCGCCGACCTGGAAGGCTCGCGGATGAATCCTACGATCGCGATATCTTTTTACCGCCTGTTGGTATTCAGCCATTCGCGCACTCGCGGCTTCCCTCTTTTCTTCTAAGAAATTTTTCTCGATCCGAAGGCTCTCTTCGTTCTCCATGTCTGAATAGGTACGGACCCGGTGAGTGGGCTCGACCACCTCAATTGGAACCTTTACCTCGAAGTCGTACGCGAGTGAGAATGGACTCTCTCCCGTTGCTCGTCGCTGGGTAGTGCGACAAGCCCATAGGGCTCGGTCAAGCTCATCCGCCCAATTTCCTCGAATATCTTCCAATTTCTTCCGAATCCCATCCACCAGCGTTCGGTTCACGTTCTCGACTTGTCCGTTTGCCTGTGGGTATGCCACCGACACCTTAGTGTGGCGGATATCGTGTCGGCGGCAAAAGTCGGCGAATGCCGGACAATCGAAATGTCGCCCGTTATCGCTGACAATGTGCTCGGGCAGGCCGAAGCGGCAAATCACCCTTCTCCACAAAAAGCGTCGGCATTGGTACTCGGTTATGGTAGCCAGTGGTTCCGCCTCGACCCACTTGGTGAAGTAGTGGATAGCTACGACACAGAACTTCAAGCCTCCGGGGGCGACTGGTAATGGCCCCAACAAATCGATCCCCCACTTGGCAAATGGGATGGCGGTGGTGATTGGCGTGTAAAAGGTAGCTGGCCGAGTGTCTTTCTTGGCGAATGCCTGGAAAACGCCGCACTTGGATATCCATTCAATACAGTCCCGCATCATGGTTGGCCAATAATATCCTTGGACGACTAATTTCCGAGCGAGCGTGTGGGCGCCTTGGTGCGCGGCACAAATGCCTCTATGGGCTTCATCCATTATTTTCTCGGCCTCGGGCCTCAGCAAACATCTTAACAAAGGTCCTCCAAACGATCGTTTGTACAATTGCCCATCAATGATTTGGAAGGAGGGGGCCTTTCGTCGAACCCTTGCGGCGACTCCCGGGTCTTCCGGTAACTCGCCTTTTTCTTTTAATCGCCGGATGTCCTCTATCCAGAACATCTCGGGGTTTTTCTCTCGGTCCCATTCCTCGCCAGTCACTTGCTGGATCCTTAGCAGTATTTCTTCAATGCTTGGTCGACTCAGCTCCTCCTTCTGACATATTTTTACCAGGTGGTCCGGTACTCCTTCCAAGGTAATCTTGGACAATATGTCAGCTTCTATGTTATCCGTTCGGGATATATACTCTATTTCGTAGGCTCCGAACTCTTTTAACATCTCTACTGCGCGCTCTCTATATAGAGTCATCCGAGCATTCTTGGCCTCACATGTGCCCGAGATCTGTCCGACTACTAATCTAGAGTCGGTCTTGACTCGTAACTTTTCGACCCCTAAGGCCCTGGCGAGTCGGAGGCTGTTTAACACAGCTTCGTACTCGGCCTCGTTGTTAGAGGCTCGGAACAGGTAGCTCAAGGCATAATACAGTCGGAATCCTTCAGGAGTGATAAGTACGATACCACCTCCACAGTGCTGTCAACTTGATGCTCCGTCCGCGTGCATTTCCCACCACTCGCCTAAGCAGTTCTCTGTGGCGCGTTCCTTCTCTTCCTCACTCGCCGTGCATTCGACCAAGAAGTCGGCCAAGGCTTGACCTTTTATGGAAGGCCGGGGCTGGTACTCAATCCCATACTGGGTTAGCTCTACGGCCGATTTTACCAGGCGGCCGGACGACGATGGGTTTCGCAAAACGCTTCCGAGCGGTTGGTCTGTCAGCACTCGGACAGTGTGGGCATGGAAGTAGGTTGCCAACTTGCGCACGGTGACCACCAACGCATATACAATCTTTTCCAAGGCGGTATACCTTGACTCGGCAGCCTTCAGGGAGCGGCTCACGTAATAAACTGGGTGTTGGACTCGTTCTTCCTCTCAGACCAACACCGAACTCACCGCCTTGCAGGAGGCGACTAAGTACAGAAATAGGGGCTCGCCCGCCTGGGGGGTAGACAATACCGAGGGTGTCGAGAGGTATTGTTTCAATTCCTCAAACGCCTGCTGGCACTCAGGGGTCCAAGCGAATCCTTCCTTCTTCTTCATGGCTTCGAAGAAAGGCACGGTCTTATCCGCCGCCTTGCTCAGGAAGCGGCTAAGGGCAGCCAGTCGGCCGGTCAACCGTTGCAGGTCTTTTACGGTGCTGGGAGGCTGCATGTCAACGATGGCCTGTACTTTCTCAGGGTTAGGCTCGATACCTCGCTTGGTGACCATGTAGCCCAGGAATTTTCCCCCTTGCACGGCGAACGCGCATTTCTTAGGGTTCAACCGGAGGTTGTACTTTATCATCACCTTAAAGTAGTCGGCCAGGTCTTCGGCGTGCTTGCTCTCCTCTCGGCTCTTGACGAGCATGTCATCGACGTACGCGGCCATCGATTTTCCAAGCAGGTGCTGGAATAGGCGGGCTACCATTCGGGTATATGTGGCTCCGGCGTTCTTGAGCCCGAAGGGCATGACTCGGTAACAATAAACCCCGTCCGGCGTAAAAAACGCGGTCTTTTTTTCGTCCGCCGGGTGCATGAATATCTGATGGTACCCCCTAAAGGCGTCCATAAAGCTCAACAGTGCCGACCCCGCCGTCTCGTCGACCAGTTGATCGATCCGAGGTAAGGGAAATGGGTCTTTTGGGCAGGCCTTATTAAGGTCGGTGTAGTCCACGCACATCCGCCACGCCGGGAGCTTGGGTACAAGGACCACATTCGCCAACCACTCCGGGTACTTAACCTCGCGTACATGCCCGGCTGCTAGTAGCGTGCTCACTTCCTTCTTCACGAATTCTCTTCGGTCGTTGGCCAGGTATCGCTTCTTCTGTATGACCGGTCGATGCTCGGGATCCACGGCGAGTCTGTGCGATATGATCGATCGGTCGACGCCAGGCATGTCCTCCGGGCCCCAGGCGAAAACCATCCGGTGTTCCCGGAGCACCTTTATAATCTCTTCCTTTACTTTCTCGGGGAGGCCGACTCCAATTCGGACCCGTCGGTCCGGTTGTGTGGAGTCGATCTCGACATCCTCCAACTCGACGGCAGGCTCCGGACGAGGTATTATTGTCTTTTTTGGGGGCCTCTCGGTGATCTCCTGGACCTGCATCTCGCGTTTGCCCATCCCTCTGCATGCCTGCAGATAGCAGTCGCTGGCGACTTTTCGGTCACAGCGCACCGTACCTATTCCGTTTGGCGTGCGGAATTTTAAACAAAGATGTTCGATTGAAATAAGAGCTCCTAGATCCTCGAGACCCGGTCGGCCGAGTATAGCGTTATGCGAACAGGCCAGGTTCACCACAATGAACTTCATGCTGAGTTTCTGTACATCTGGGTAACTGCCAATCTCAACTGGAAGTGTGATTGATCCTTCGGCCTCCACCGAGTCCCCTGTGAAACCGGCGATGGGAGTTTTGACAGGGCTCAGCTGTTCTCGAGTCATTCCCATTTTGATGAAGGTTTCTAGGTATAGCACATTGACGCTGCTTCCAGTGTCTACAAGGATTCGTCGAACGACGACGCCATTGATGTCCTTGGCTATAACCAACGCATCCCGATGCGGTATTTCTCCGGCTGGTAAATCTCTGTCAGTGAACACGATGGGCTCTCGGCACACCTTTTTAGGGTTCTCCTCGCGTCCGTACACAGTCCCGACGTACAGCTGTCGGGCCCAAGCTTTTCTGGTGTTCGCTGAGTCACCACCTTCCGGCCCGCCGACTATCATGTTGATAACCGGCTTCTGGCGCCACTGAGCCTCCTCCTCTTCGGGAGCCGGCTGCTTTCCTCGACTGTTTTCGGCAACGGCGGCGGGATCCTCATCCCCTCAGTTGACCGATCTCCGCCTCCACTGATTAGGAGGCGGGGTTCCTTGCTGAATGATACCCTCCATGATCTTCTTCAGGTAGAAGCATTCCTCCGTGCTGTGAGTATAAGATTTATGATAACGACAGTACTTAGAGGTCTTACCAGTCTCTTCGTTCATCACGCGATCGTCGGTCGGCGGAGGCGGAGGCAGGGCAACCGCTTGTATCTCGTGGACCAGCCGTTCGGGAGCCGGCCGATAGGCGTGGGGGACGGGTCTGTCGTACGGTCGTCTGACCTCGGGTCGCCGAGTTACGTCCGGGCGCCTTTCCTTGGTTTCAGCTCTCGTCCTCTTCCCGCTGGCGGATCCGCCGACTTCTCGCTGCCGCTTATGCTTCATAGCCTGCTCTGTGTTGGCCCTCTTGTTGGCCATATGAATGGCTTCTGCGTAGGTGGCCGGGCGATTGTCCCTCAGGTCTCGGTATAGCTGGCCGGACCGTAAGGACTTGATGAAGAAGGTGAGCGCCGTCTGGTCCTCGACCTCTTCTATGGACTGGATTTCTTTCTGCCAGCGGGCCAGATAGGTTTCCAAGGGCTCGCCTTCATCCTGATGAATGTCGCCCAAGTGCGTTAGGTCCTTTTGTGGTTTGATATTAGCGGCATAGTGGCTCATGAAGCGGTCTGCCAGCTCTTCAAAGCTGTGAATCGACCCCGAGAGCTGCGCCACTAGCCACCTTTGTGCTGATCCTTTCAACGTGGGTAAGAAAGCGCGACACATGACCGGATCTCGTACCCCAAAAACCTGCATCTTAGCCTGATAGCTCAGCAAATGCTCTCGAGGATCGCCGGTTCCATCCAACGTAGCCTGCTCCGGGAACTTGAAATCACCCGGTATCTTAAAAGCCATAACCTCGTCCGAGAAGGGTTAGGCGGTCAGTAACGTACGTCCTGGGGATTTGGCTTTCCCCTCTATCCGTTCTTTCAGATTTCGCACTTCTTGGACTAAATTCGCCACTTCGACCCTCTCCCGAGTGCGATTTCCCGTGGATTCCGTGCTCTCACCGACTTCAGACTCGGCCGGTTGGTCGTGGTTGCGGGGGGGCTGCTCCACGCGGCGAGTCTCAGTCCTGGTTCTTTTGGTACGGTTCCTCTCTCGTGCAGCCTGCCGATCGCGAGCAGCTAACGGGGCACGACTGGGTTCCTTCCGACCCAATCGTTCTCTTGCCGACCGCCGCCCGATGCTGGGACCCAGCCGAGAATGAATGGACTGTACCAGTTGGCTTTTGGCCCGTCGGTTCTGTTGCCGGTTATCGGGCCTATGGGGCGGCTGTGAATCGCGTTTTGGCTGGCGAGTGACGGACTGTTCTCTCACTCCCAGGCTTGCTTCGGCGCAGGCACGCCTGATTGCACGTAGCTGCTCTGGGGTGAGCAGCACTTGGGGCAACTGTTGGTTTATCGGTGGTGTCGGCGGCGGTGTTGTTGTAACACCCCGTGTTACGGCCTTCAATCCCGGATTAATTATTAAATTAATCCCATTAATAATAATTAAATATGATTTAATTCGGTTAGGTTTCCTTTAATTAATTAATAAAGGTCCACCATGAATCGTGGACCCTTGCCTAAATTAGAGTCCTAAGCCTATTAGGAATAAAGAAAGTAAACCCTTTACTATTCAGATTCTAATTAGGAATCCTAGACCTAGTTATCTATTAGGAAGTAGGCCTTTTACTATTCAGACTACGATTAGGATTCCCTTTAATTAATTAATATGGTCCACTATGGACCATGGACCCTTATCCCTAAACCCAATCCTTAGTTCCAAAAGGAATAAAATTAGCAAGCCTATAATATTAGTTCCTAACCAGGACTCCTAAATATATAAATAGGGGACTTAAGAGGCACCTAGAACCCCCCACCACAATAAACGTTCCACCACCCCAAAGTGCTCCAAGAATCCCCTTAGAAGAAATCAAGAAATCAAAAAGCTTAAAGAAAGACCCTTCATAGCCAAGGAATTAATTAAGGCTAAGAGGTAACCCATGTCTCAACAAAACCTATTTTCATAGTTATAATTCCCCCTTAGGGTTTCCCCATATTATTGTATATTGGTGAGTTATGATGATTATTATTGGTAATTGATGTGGTGATCCCATGGGGGATCTTGATGATCTTGATATTGGGAGATTCTTGATAACTATGGTGTTCTTGATAATTATATGGAGTTCTTGATGATTATGTGTCGTTCTTGATAATTGTGTGATGCTCTTGATGTTTATGTGTTATTCTTACCGAATCTTGCAATTAGAAGACGAACCATATACTTGTTGATATAAAAGTGATTAGAACCCTAGGTTGTATCGTATGATCTTATTCTTGGATTATCGGGTGGGGAAATCACATGTTTGGGTGTTGATTATATTTAGAAAAGCATGATAGGTTATGTACCGTTCGTTTCTTGTATTTGATTCGTTAATTGTCTACGTGTTGTCATTAATTGCGTTGTAAAGTGTCTAAGTATGGTTTTGGGTTCCACCACGGTTCCCGGGGCGTAAAGTGTGTGAAAAGAGTCAGTGGGGGGTAGGTGGGGGGTAGGGGACCCGCCACCTACCCACGGTCGAGAAACACCGCCGGGCAGCGGGTAGCCGGCGGGCGGGCAGCTGCCCGTCGGCGACCCGCTGCCCGGAACAGTACTATCCGGCGGGTGGCCCCCACCCACCGGCTACCCGCTGGAAATTCATCCCACCCGGGATCCCGGCTTCCCCGTTTGATGTTCCCCGTTCCCCGTGGTGTCCCAACGGACTCCGTTTATCGTGCCTATGTCTAGTTTGATGTTTCGGGTACCGTTCGTAGGTTTATGAGTCTATTATATTGCATGCTAGTTGAATTGGTATCCCGTTGACCTAGGTGGAAGAAGTATGAACCCCTTAGGACTATTCTTCGTAAGTGATGGATCACGCATAGGTTTTGTTATACGTTTTCTCCCCCTTCCTAGTGTGTAATGTGGGTTGCATGTGCTTGCTATGTGTTATGTGTGTGTTACCCCAATTCGGTTGTGATCGGATTGGTTATCCTGAGCTGCGGTTCAGAAGCTGGCTGCGGTCAGATTGATACTCTTGGGCTGCGGTACACCGTTTGGTTGCGATCAAACGTTTCTATACGAGCTGCGGTTCGTCCTTTTTCCTAGATGCGGTCAGATGACATTCTCTTGGTCTGCGGTCCACTGTTTGGTTGCGATCAAACACTATGATGAGCTGCGGTTCATCGGTCGGTTTCTGATCGACCCCTCCGTGTTGCGATACGGGGCAGGGTGCTGCGGGGCCGTGTCAGAGCTATATGCGCTGACCCTCATGTATGGGCATGCGATTGGTCCTGTGGCGGCAACAAAGTGTGTTATGTGTTGTGACATGGACGAGTTGTGATTACGAGTGTCTTGGGGGATGTGACTATGGGATTTATACTGGGAATTGTTCATGTTGGGTTATGACCATTGTTTATGCTTTGCCTTATCTGCCTTATCTGTTGTGAACTGCATATGCTCGTTATAACTGTTGCTTGTGTCTGGCCTTATCTGTCGAGTCATTCCCGGTTTTAAAGCTAGAGTTCGTAGGATATATCTTCATGCTCAAAATGTTTTTCGTATATCTATATATATCTCTATATGTATTGTATTTCAACGCGTTGGAGTGGGTTACCAGCATCTCTCGCTGAACAGATATATTTGGCTTTCAGGCACAGAAGATTAAGTCACTGGAGTGCGCTAGAACTTAGAAGTAGATAGTTTCCCTTTTGGCCTGCGTGCCACGTTTACGTATTTACGCTTTGAGGATATTAGTTAGTTAGCCTGTGCACTTGGGTTCTCTAGCCCAGGTGTGGCATAGCACCCCGAACGCTTGTATTTATATCTTGGGATTTAATAAGATTCTACCTTTATTATAAGTTTTAAATGTCTTGAAAATCTGGGGTGTTACAATTGTCTCATTTTCCTGGCTCCGGGTGTTTCTTCGATTCAGCTAGCTTCTCAGGTCCGCCTCCCGTCCATTGTCGCGACGGCTTGATTGTTCCTCACTTCCCGCCATGTCGGAATCTTTTCTAATTCGACTGACACTCTCGTTGTCGTTTCTTGAACTCGCCTCACTCAGGAGGATACGTGACTCTTAGTTCGATCCCCACAGACGGCGCCAGTGATGGTTTTTGGGTTTTCAGGCCCAAGGAGGTCCAACACAACCTTTGGCTGGAGGATACACCTTTCAATAAAAATGTATGCCTATCTCGGAAATAGTGCTAGTATTCAGAATCTCTCTCTCTGGTCCCCCCCTTTTACAAGAGTGGAGGAGCCTTTAAATAGCGGCTCCTCCTCTACCGACTTGAAGGCCCTTAATGGCCGACTTCAAGACTAATCAAGATATGGAGTCGTTGGACGCCATTACTCGGTCGACCAACGGCTCTTCTAGGCTTGTAACAGCCTGACCGGATCCTGCTTTCAATGCCCTAACGGCTCCCTTTTAAACGAGCCTCTTCAATGCTCTCAACGGCTCCTTGGACCGAATCTTTCCTTGGGCTTGGGCCTTGGTCGACTCCTCGTCTCAGCCTAAGCTCTCACTGGGCTCCTCTTTAGCAGTTCTGAACCGGGCCCCTTGCCTGGGCCTGGGCCGACTCCAGGACTCGGCCCAATTGCTCTTCGGGCTCCTCGGATGCTGGCCCACTTCTTCGAACCATCTCCTTTGGGCCCCTATCTCTTGGGCCGGGGTCCTTACCCCATCAATCATCAAGAAGGGAATAACAATACAAGATGTCTCTTATGTTGAAGGACTGAAGTTCAATCTCCTAAGCACAAGTCAATTTTGTGACAAAGGATACAAAGTAGAATTCTTCAAAGACGAATGCAAAATCGTGAACACGAAGGATAGCAAGACAGCTTTAACATGTCAATGAAAGAAGAATATGTATGTACTATCTTTAAATTCTTCTAATGCTAATGTTTGCCTTGAAGCTAAAAGTAATGCAGATCTCAATCAAGAATGGCACAACAAACTAAGTCATCTGAACTTGAAGACGATAAACAAGCTTGCGAAAAGAAACCTCGTAAGAGGGCTACCCGAAGTATCTTATACAAAAGATAAAATATGTGAGGCTTGTCAAAAAGGGAAGCAATTCAAGTCACCGTTTAAATCAAAAGATGTAGATGCAAATTCTCGTTCTCTAAGTCTTCTACATATGGATCTCTTCGGACCAGTAGATCCAGCAAGTTTGATTGGAAGAAAGTATACTCTTGTTATAGTAGATGACTACACAAGATATACATGGGTGCTTTTCTTGAAGAAGAAGAATGAAACAGAAACAACTCTTCCAAATCTTTTGAGACAACTTCAAACGGAAAAGGAGGTCAAAATAATTCGAATAAGATCAGATCAAGGAACGGAATTTGTCAACAAAGTCATAAAGGAATTCTGTGCACAAAATGGAATTTTCCATCAACTCTCGGCTGCACGAACTGCTTAGCAAAACGGAGTAGCCGAAAGAAGGAACAGAACCTTGAAAGAAGCTGCACGGACGATGATCTCTCACTCAGGACTACCTAAGAGATTTTGGGCCGAAGCCATAAACACGGCATGCTATACGCAAAATAGATCATTGATCAACAAATCTCACAACAAGACACCGTATGAGCTATGGAAAGGTAAAACTCCTAGTATCGGTTATTTTCATGTCTTTGGTTGCAGGTGCTTCATACATAACAACGGAAAGAATCATCTAAGAGCTTTTGACGAAAGAGCTGACGAAGGACTATTTATGGGATACTCCTCAGCAAACAAAGCGTTCAGAGTTCTAAACAAACGAACAATGGTAATAGAGGAATCCATTCATGTCAAATTTGATGAACTATCTGAGAAGAATCCATCTGGATGTAAAACATCAATCAAGTCAAGTCAAAATTCTCAGCAACTTGTAAACGAAGATATCTCAGACGAAGAAGACATTCTTTCGTCCTACACGAAATATCAGCTAAAGGTTTCAGAACCCGAACCTGTGTCCCAAGAAAAGGTAGTGATTCAACAGAATGATCCTACAAGCACCACAACATCTGAACCAATGATATACATTGATCTACCATATATTCCCGAAATGGATGCTCAAAATCAACAAGATGCTTTTGAACCAGACCTTCGATTGTTGAAAGATCATCCATCAGATCAGGTTATTGGAAATGTCCAAGAAGGCGTGAGAACAAGAGCCTCCTTGCACGAAAGTATGATAGCATGCTTCCTATCACAAATGGAACCTAAAACCATAGAAGAAGCCCTAAAAGACCCTGACTAGGTAATAGCCATGCAAGAAGAGCTCCATCAATTTGAACGAAATGAAGTATGGGAACTTGTTCCGAGACCATCTCATCAGAATGTCATTGGAACTAAATGGGTGTTTAGAAACAAAATGAGTGAAGATGGTCTCAATGCTAGGAACAAAGCTCGTCTTGTTGCTAAGGGATATTGCCAAGAAGAAGGCATTGATTTTGATGAAACCTTCGCCCCTGTAGCCAGATTGGAAGCTATTCGCATATTTCTAGCTTTTGCAGCCTATAAGAACTTCAAAGTCTATCAAATGGATGTCAAGAGTGCCTTCTTAAATGGACTTCTTGAAGAAGAGGTTTACGTTGAACAACCACCTGGTTTTGCAATCAATAATGAGCTTGAAAAGGTCTATCATCTCAAAAAAGGCTCTTTATGGCTTAAAGCAAGCTCCACGAGCCTGGTATGATACTCTCTCATACTTTCTCATCAACTGCGGTTTCACGAAAGGAGTGGTTGATAAAACACTCTTTCGCATAAAAGATAATAATCATATTCTACTAGTTCAAATCTATGTTGATGACATCATCTTTGGTAGCACGAATCCAATTTTGTGTGAAAAATTCTCCAACCTTATGAAAGGCAAATTTGAGATGAGCATGATGGGTGAACTAAACTACTTTCTGGGTTTACAAGTTAAACAATGCCCAGACGGAATATTCATAAATCAAGCCAAATATACCAAGGATTTAATCCGAAAATTTGGCATTGATGGAAAAAGTTCGGTCAAAATTCCTATGAGCACATCCCTCAGAATGGATGTTGATAATGAAGGAAAGGATGTTGATCAGACAAACTTTCGAGGCATTATTGGTTCGCTTTTATACCTAACAGCAAGCAGACCTGACATTTCGTTTGCTGTTGGTGTATGTGCACGCTTTCAAGCCAAGCCGAAAGAAAGTCACCTAAGTGCAACTAAAAAGATATTAAGATATCTTAATGGAACGCAAAGTGTCGGTCTCTGGTATCCGAAAGAAGGATCATTTGATCTAGTTGGATATTCAGATGCTGATTTCGCAGGGTGTCGAATTGATCGAAAAAGTACCTCAGGAACCTGCCAATTCCTAGGAAGACGTATTGTGTCTTGGTTTAGCAAGAAACAACACTTTATTGCTACAAGTACGGATGAAGCCGAATACATAGCAGCCGGAAGCTGTTGTGCTCAAATCTTGTGGATGAGACATCAATTGAGAGACTATGGCATAAATGCTCGAGAAGTGAGCATAAAATGCGATAACACGAGTGCAATCGCCATTACGCATAATCCTGTGCTACACTCTCGGACTAAGCATATTGATATTAAGTATCACTTCATTCGTGATCATGTCGAGAAGAAAGACATATCTCTTGAGTATGTTAATACTGATGATCAACTTGCAGATATACTCACGAAACCCTTGAGTGAAGCACGTTTCTCCTCTCTAAGGCATGAACTTGGAATGATTGAAATGACATAAAGCCAAGAGAATCAAATCTGCAAAGATTCTTACTCTCGAAAATCAAAAGATTTGATCCATTCTCACACGCAAGGATCTTTATAAATGAGATACATTATGATGATAAAATTTCATATCTAACAAAAATTCTAGTGTTTGTCTTTGCATGCGCAGGTATGAGTACGGGAAGCGAAAGAACCATTACGGAGGCACAAGAAGGAAAGAGTTAAATTCTTAGTGAGCCACTAGTGACTGAGCAAGAGGTTAATCAGTTTCTTGAACGCGCTCAACTCATACAAAACCTTCTTCGTGACATAACCGATAATGAGTTAAGAGAATCTTTCCACTCAGTTGGCAACCCTATAGGGTATGTCAAGGAAGACAGTGTGCTGGAATTAAGTGATAGTTTTGACTACTCACCCTCAAGCACTCCTACCAAGATAGCATCGCCTCTCAAGTCCACCGCAAGCAGCAAGAAAAGGAAAGCCTGAATAACTTTGTTAGGCCACGGTGACGAATTGTGATGTTATCATGTTTATGATCTTCTAATGACTCTATCTTTCATTTTTTTTTAAATATGATGTCAGTATCTAAAAGATTTTGTTAAGATTCGCACGATATCTTCTGCCTATAAATTACTTTCCTATTTCATGAGATTTACTCATTCACAAGTCCTTAGAAAAAGAAAAAGTTTACAGGAATGGACAAAGGGAAAGGAAAGATCGATGAGGCTGAGAAAAGAGCTACACGCCTAAAACATCACTTACGAGAAGCAAGCAAGTTACCAAACGCCACCATTCTTAGGCTGGAAGAAGATGGGGAAAGGGTCATCGTAACATACTCCATGCCTAACACAGCACCAAAAGAGAAGGAAACTCGTGACAAATTGGTCAATGAGTCTAGGGCTAATAAGGCATACTGCATGGAACAAGCCACACGGTTTGCTAAAGAGAGAATTCTGATGATGCAAAGCTCTAATAAGCAAACACTATATGAAGTTCCTAAACCTAGTAATCAATCTTATGAAGATTTCACTATGGTTCACTCTCGGTCCTCAACTCAGTCACCCGAACCAACTCTCTCACTTGAGGAGTTGGATGAATATGCAAAGAAGGCAAATCTGACTGATATGACCGAAGAGATGACTCGTCTGGAACTTCACGTGCCTTATCGTTTTCTCTAAGTTATTGTATGCTGTACTTTCGTGATCTGGAATCCTCCTCTCTATCCTTTGTGTCCTAATAAAAATGCCATCCTTTCGTACTTGGAATGAGTGTACCTCTTGACTATGTTTAACTTTGTTTGTTTCTTGTCCAAAGTAACAGGAAATCTCCTCGCTCACACGTAATCTGGTAAAAAAGGGACCATAAATTATCATGCGTTATATGATTTTTAAGTTCATTAAAGTTGGAGTGTCATAAAGAAACATGTTAACAGTCAAAGTCTTGCTTGGAATTGATAACTCCTTGACTACATTTATGAGCATTAATTGTGACGTTGAAATTAATGTGTAACAGACACATGAGCTATGTGGATCTCTTGCTATAAAAGGAGGTGAATTCTTCACATTATATTCATTCTTCTTTTCTTCACCATGGCTCCAAAGAAACCTTTCACTAGAGGTGACTCTCACAAAATAAGAGAGGTCGCAAAGCGTATCAGGGAAGAACAGGGTGATCTTTACCCTGGTAACAGTCCACAAGCTCCTGTGGACTCTCTCTCTGACTCAGACTCATCTCTTCAATATGATGAGATGGCTGGCTTCATTGTTGAAAAATCTGAAAGTGAGGAAAGACCCTCAAAAGACCCTGCTCAGGCCATTCCAGATGATCCCAGCAAGTGGGTTGATCGAGATTACATGGTTTTTCTGGCTCAAGAGAATTTAGAGGAGAAATATGATAAGGAAGAAGAACCTGAATCCTCATCTGGTTCCAACTACCCAAGAACCGGGAAGTGGTACAAGCAGATGTTGGGAAATCTGAAGAAGGGAAAATCTGAGTCGTCTGGAGTCAAGAAAAACGAGAGGAAGAAAAATTGATCCTTTTATCTGTTGTATCTTATCTTATGTTCTTTCTTCTCTCGGTTCTATGAATAATGAAATCTTGTTGGCTCTGGTTTCCTTTTGAACGAAACTTTATGTGTCTTATTCATCATCTGTCTAAAATCTTGAATCAATGACAACTTTCTTGGAAAAGAATATGTTCCCTAAGGTGTGCCTTGGTCAGGTCAAGTCATTCGGGCACATCTTTTGAGAGGATCTACTCTCTATTTAAAGAACCCTCTCAATCCTCTATGAACTCACTTCTTTCTTTCTTCAAACTCATGGATAAAGGGAAAGAAATAGCCCTCACATCCGAGAGCTTATCTGAGCCCGAAAAAATGTCTCAACATGATCTTGGAAACTCAATTGAGAAAAGTTCACCATCTGGGAAGGAACCAGAAATCTCAGAGTTCTACTCTCTTGTTCAACTCACACCCCTTCTGAAACATGAAGAGAAGTACCGTGCACTGTATACATATGCTAAAGCCAAAGTTCTGGCTGAGCTAGATGACATGGAGAGAAGAAGTCTTTCTAGAGAAACACTGGGAGCTGATCATGAAACTCTCATTGCTGAAGTTTTTGCTCATGAAATCCGAAAGAGAGAGTACCTTGAGCATGCACGAAAGAAGAAGGGGAATTTTGAGTAAAAGCTTGCCTGCCTGCTAATACACGAGAGATTGTATTCGTTTATGTTATGTACGTTCTGTGTAATAAATCTCTCGGGTAATGTACTCTTGATGTTGTAAGAAGGATCTGTTTGACTTTGTTTGTCTCACAGATCTCATGATATGATAAGATTATCTATTTTTGGGTTTGGAATCGTGTCTAAGACGTTTCTTTATTAACTTCCAATCCAAACCATTTAGATGAATCATAATGAAGATCATGTGGCCGAGAAAAATGGTCCACTATCCCACTCTGTCTGACACAGATTGAGACGTGCATTTAATGCACCCATAAGCACTCAAGTGCTTTTCTCTCTCTTCATTTAATGATGGAATGATCGTTTTTGATCTGCACACGATCTTATCACTCTCCCATGTTGATCAGTTACCTTTTTGGAGAAGAAGAACCGGTAGTTCTTTTGAAATTCAAAGTAATCCATTGGTAAATGGGTTACCCATAACCGGTTACCCAGTGATTGCTAAAACCCTACTTAAACCTTCTTCTCCTCAAGCATTACCTTTTACACATCCCTCTCTTTTATTCCTCACAATCCTCTGTCTCTCTCAAATCGTCAGCAATGGCGGAACATCCACAAACACCACCAACTGATAAAGAACCAGAAATACCTTCCACTCTGGAAATCCCAAGCTTTCCAACAGAAGATCTAAGGTTCATTGAATCCAGAGTACCTTTCATCGTCGGCGGCAGTATGTGGGACACGCATGGTTTCCTTGAGTATATCCTAGACAGAAGATTTGGAGAAAACATCATACATCTCCTCACAGAAACAGGATTATATGGCTTCATCACACATCTTTATACTATATGGCACCCAGTTGATGTAACTCAGTTCTATATGAATGCATCAATATCCTCTGATTATCTGACCATTACTTCCAGAGTCAATAATCATCATGTAGTCTTTACCTCGGAGGACGTTCAATCAACATACGGGTTTCCACAGAGAGATGAGACTTACAAATCTGATATTATTTATTATCATCTCGACCCAGAGGACTTCTACGAATCTATCAAGAACAACCACGCCCCCTCCAAGGCAGAAATCACTTGGCCGTTGAAGAAGAAATGGTTCAGACTAGATTATGAGTTCACTGTTGATATCCTCAATAAACTTGTCGATCACAAGACCTCGGGCACTGATGATGTGACGAAGGAGAAGTTGAAAATGCTGCATGCTTTCTTGAATGGATTTAAAGTCGATTGGTCAAAGATCATATTCAACAATATTGCTCACACCATCACCTTTCATCGGAAGAGTCCAGGAGACATCGCAAAGAAGTTGGGGTATGGCTTTGTTATAAGCCATCTTCATGCAACGAAAGGAGTTATTTTGCGTCCAGGAATTCGGCCTGGTCAGAAAGCCTGTCACATGAAACAAAAACCATCAGGGTACGACAAACAGAAGGCATTAGAGTTGGGTATTCCTATTGAGCAAGTGAAAACCAAGAGGAAATCAAGAACTCCTAAAGTTTCGGAGGACGATCAACCCAAGCCGAAACGACAAAAGCGAGAAAAACACTCCTCTCGGAGTAAGGCAAAGAAGACAGAAGCGACTCCATCTGTTCCAGTTCCTCCGAAATCTCCACAAGAGGCAAAGGATCCTACTTCACCTTCTCCTCTACCAGAAAAAATCATTGTCAAAGATTCATCCGAAGACGAAGACAATCTGATTCTCACAAGACTTGGCAAAAATAGTCACTTTCGATCTCCTGTCAAAACGAAGTCTTCCCAGGCGAAAAGTCTTACACCGAAGGAAGTTGACAGGAGAGAAGCATCTCCACAGGGGGAAGAAGTCACGAAAAAAGCTCTCTCTCAGGGGGAAGCTTAGCCGAAAGTCACTCTACCAGAAAGAATTTCTGATGTTCAAAAACCCGAAACTGATCTCGGTTCTCTTTAAGACCACCATCCACAAGAACCTACTTTAGCAGATCAACGCCTTCGTGAGCTGACACAAGAACCTGTTAATGTAGATATGGAGGCCAGTCGCTTAAGTCTCCCACAAGAACCTGGGTCACCAGAAAAGACGATAGAGGCGACTGATGCTTTGATCGCTTTGCCTTGTCTGCCACAAGAACCTACCAATACAGAGCAGGTAATTCTGACACAAGAACCTGTGTTGGTAGACGGGACAGCTGTTGTGCAAGTACAACCTTCGGACATCCCGAAACCATCAGTTCCAGCCCCAGAAGTAAAAGTCCCTCAACCTTCACTAGATCAGTTACTTAGAGAATCCGTTGAAAGGGATTATAGTCGAGTCCTGCAGTGGCAACAGTGGTGCACTGCTCCCCTAAGGACGTTTCTTGAAATTTTTGAAGCAATGCAGGATGAAGAAATCTTTGCACTTGATTGGATTGGCACTGATGATATTTCCAAAGCTCTTCGAATTGAAGAAATCAATCGAGTCTTCTCTTACAAGATGACAAATTGCACTCTCGGGAAGGATAAAGCTCCAATCTGCATCGAACTCAACAAGCCACCCTTGGATCCAGTCTTTGAAGAAGAAATGAAGCAACTTCGATATGCCATGTTGCTATCAAAGATCAAGACCACATTAGAGAAGGAACACCAAAATGATCTGAATTGCAATGCCAGTGGCACGAAAGATGAGCTTGGACGAGAAATTGAAGAAGACGAGAGTAATGATGGTGATGATGTTGACGACGCTGATGATGAGAATGATGATGATGATGACGATGATGATAATGATGATCAGTTGGGCAATGAAGGTGCTCAAGAAGACGACCCCGAAGACAGTCATACAATCTTGATCGGTCCTGACTATGACACCTATCCTCAAAGATCTCCCTTAAGAAAGCTACCCTCTGACAGTGGTGACTCGGAAGAGGTTTCAACTAACCATCCGGAAGATCTGTCTCGTGCCATCGTTCCACATATCCAACCCATGGACGAAACTCCGATCATGCTCGAGAAAGCAAAAGTGCGTGAGGGCAAACTGGAAGCCTCACCAATTCATCTTAGCTCAACAAGTCGTGGAAAAAGGGAAGCACCATCTCAAGATGAGCATATGGACACAACGCCAACAAACATTGAAGATGAATCTGCTGTTGAGTCCCCACGAACCATCATGAAACTTATGAGGGAAACTGTCCATTCAGCCGAAACCATCCACATGCAATATCTGGCTCTACGGGAAAAGGACACGAAAGTTTTAGATGATTTGTGCAAGAAGGTTGATTCGTTAATAGCTGCACAATCTCTACCTCAACCTCCACCTCAAGAACAGACTCAACCGCAGCAACAAAGCCAAACAGATCATAAGATCCTTGAGAGAATGGCAAAGAAGCTTCATGATCTTGAAACTGCTCTGAACAAAGTTGCACGGCAACAACACGAGATCAAACATTCTCATTTTGGTCTCAAAGAACGTATTGATTTGGCTTGAACAAAGATTGACATATATCAAGACAATTCGTACCAACTGGGAGAATATGCTCTTCAAATTCTCGGATATGCTCAGGATATCTTGAATGTGGTAAATAAGGTTTCCTCTATCCCTCCTACTTCTTGTGCTGATGATGCCAAAAAGGGGGAAAAGAGAAAAGACGACAAAGATAAGGATGATGATCAGCCGAGAGACAACACGAAAGATCAAACTCCAGAAGCAAGACACTCTCCCTCTCGGACACCAAGAGACTCCGGCCGAAGGAACACGAATCCATCTCATCCACCTTCCAAGTCTCGTGGTCACCATTCCTCGAAGCAAAGATATCATGGTCGATACTAATCTAAACCAATTAAGCAAAGACAATCCTTTGGTTCTGAAGCCAAGTACATCTTCACAGGTCTGCCAAAGAGAGAACAGATGAATCTAAGGCAGAGACTTATGAGAGACAACAAAGTAACCATGGATGTCATAGGAAACTTTGTGGACTTTGTTCCATATGAAGAAGGCAGTGGCAAACGTTTTGAGGGTTGCAATAATCCTATTTGGTTGAAAACAAAGGACAACTATACAAGACAAAATCACATGAGCACTCAAAACGAGAGAATCAAAAGAGAAAACAGAGAACTGTGGAAGAAGCATGATGAAGAAATCAAAAGAAGAGAAGATGAAGCAAGGGAAAGAGAAAGGATCAGAAATCTCATTGAAGACCTTTCTAGTGTAACCAAAGACTCCCCACAAAATGTTATTCACAATGCAGCTTTTAAAGTGCATAAAGAGTCAGGAAAGAGCTACCAAGAAGGCATGAATTCGTTTGAACTGATCTCGTGGTGGAAGTCTGGAATTGTTGAAGGAAGCAACATTCGGGAAGCTTATAACAATTACACTGGTCTGAATATCAAAGGAGAACATGAAGAGCTTGTCAGGTCTAATCCTATTAAAGTCTTCAGAGCAAAAATCAATGAGAAAATAGACCTCAACAGGATGTTAAAGCGACAAAAGGAAAGGGATGACCAAAAATCCAAGGAAAATGAACAATAGAAATCAAAGCTCTTAGAAATGCAAGTTATCTTTCGTTCTGTTTTTCTTCATAAAGTTTTTGTAATGATCACATCTTTATATATATGAAACTCTCATTGTCACACATCTCGTGTCACTTGTCTGAGTTATTTGTCCTTGTCTTTCTTGTTAACGCTTCAATCTAGAAAAAGACTTGTAAACTCTCAAGTATGGCTGTTTTTATAATAGAAAAATCCTTATGGAACTTTTATTAGCCTTATAAGAAGAGTATAGGTTTTGGCATCATCAAAAAGGGGGAAATTGTTAGGAACATTGTATTAGGATTTTGATGATACCAATGTAATGTAGAAAAGTAGACCCCTAACTATTAGCTTTTTCTTTTGCTGCTTTCGTCCTAGACGAGAGTTGCCATAACTCCTCTGTAATTCGTGTTAAGCTAGACAAACACATGAAAATGAGTTATGACTAGATGTTAGGGTCTCCAGGGCGAAAGAAGACACGAGACATGAAGATCTACAACGAGAGTTAAGTAGGAGTTGTCAACTAGCACGAAAAGACAGTTTTTTTTGTTAAAGACAATCTTTATCAAACATTACTTATCTTCAACAACGAGAAGAATGTTCTACTTGTCTGATTTGACAACATCCTAGGACAATAAGGACCTCATCTTAAGGGACACACTTTTCAAGAAGCATTAAATGAAGATGTACCATCCTCTGAAGATAAAGGACAAAACCTAATACTTTCCATACCCTCAACGGCTACATGGTACAACCTCATTAATGGAGCATTTAATGCATGAAGCTCCCCGGTCCTTGTCCAATGGTTAAAAGGTTCAAAAATTTCATCTCCCTCCAACGGATGAATTTTCTTCACCTATATAAACCCACCTTCATCAACTAAGAAGGTGCTGGTTCATTCTCACTCGACTTACTTACTTGCAAAAGCTCTTGAAACGCTCACGATTTACTAAAAGCTTTTGTGAACCAGTATTGAGGTGCTAAGTTGCTTGAAGAAGATTATTAATCATATTCTTACACCTCAAAGGAAGTCTTGCCATTTGCTTGAAGCAATCTTATCTCAGAGCCAAGACTTCATCGTTGGAGAATTCAAGAAATCACTTTCTACCAACCTCAACTCAGGAGAAGAAGTTGATAGAGGCGGAGTAAACTCGAGCAGTTGAAAAACCTATGAAGGCTGTCCGGCTTAGTGATCAAGGAAGTCTTTGTGTAATTGTACTAAGAGTGATAGTGCATCCCTTCCATCAGTTGTGGAAGAAGAGTGGAGTAGGAAACGTTAGCCGAACCACTATAAAATCTCGTGTCCCACCTATCTCCTTACTTACGCTTTTCTTTTCTGCATTCATATCATCACTTTTATCACCGTTACCGAAAGTTTCTCTAATTACGCAAACTCGTGCAAAATATTTAAAACGAATCTATCTTATCCGCTGCGCCAAAACACCGAAAGGTGACGTTTAGGGCTTTTCGCGAAAAGAGTCTATTCACCCCCCCCCCCCCCCACCCCTCTAGACTCTCATTACATTCTATCGGGACCAACAGATGTCCATGTATCAGTTATAAGAGAGACTCTTTGTTTACTTTGCTTGATTATACTCTTCATATCATCTTTTGTATCAGCATAAATTTGCAAGCAATCTCTAGCTATTGTTCTCCTAGATGGCAGCGCAAATGTTGGTGGTTAGCAAGTATTAACAAAGGTCTTGAAACCAGATTTCTCAACCACACTATATGGCATTTCATCTGTTATTATCATTGAAACTATTGATGTTCTTGCAATATAGTGATCAAATCTCCAATTACTTGGTTGACCTAAAATAGATTCACCCTTATCATTTACAAGGAGCTTGTTAATTTGGAATTGAGTTTGACCTCGATTTTTTATGTTAGGGTTCTGTTTGCAAGTTACCATGTGATTTCTGAGATTGGTTATTCCATGTTTTTTTGGATCTGATGCCCATACCCTCTTACAATAGATACATTTAGCTTTCACCAAATTACCACTATCAGTAATTTTTCAAAATGAGCCCAAACATCTGATCTATCTTTCATTTCTTTCCCTTTTTTTTTTTTGGATTTTTGTGTAGTTCTAATAGGTTCTATTTGTGGATCAGCTGTTTCTAAACCAATCTATTCAACTGCTTCATTAGGTTCAGCCATGTAACACCCCAGATTTTCAAGACATTTAAAACTTATAATGAAGGTAGAATCTTATTAAATCCCAAGATATAAATACAAGCGTTTGGGGTGCTATGCCACACCTGGGCTAGAGAACCCAAGTGCACAGGCTAACTAACTAATATCCTCAAAGTGTAAATACGTAAACGTGGCACGCAGGCCAAAAGGGAAACTATCTACTTCTAAGTTCTAGCGCACTCCAGTGACTTAATCTTCTGTGCCTGAAAGCCAAATATATCTGTTCAGCGAGAGATGCTGGTAACCCACTCCAACGCGTTGAAATACAATACATATAGAGATATATATAGATATATGAAAACCATTTTGAGCATGAAGATATATCCTACGAACTCTAGCTTTAAAAACCGGGAATGACTCGACAGGTAAGGCCAGACACAAGCAACAGTTATAACGAGCATATGCAGTTCACAACAGATAAGGCAGATAAGGCAAAGCATAAACAATGATCATAACCCAACATGAACAATCCCCAATATAAATCCCATAGTCACATCCCCCAAGACACTCGTAATCACAACTCGTCCATGTCACAACACATAACACACTTTGTTGGCGCCACAGGACCAATCGCATGCCCATACATGAGGGTCAGCGCATATAGCTCTGACACGGCCCCGCAGCACCCTGCCCCGTATCGCAACACGGAGGGGTCGATCACAACCGACCGATGAACCGCAGCTCATCATAGTGTTTGATCGCAACCAAACAGTGGACCGCAGCCCAAGAGAATGTCATCTGACCGCAGCCAGGAAAAAGGACGAACCGCAGCTCGTATAGAAACGTTTGATCGCAACCAAACGGTGGACCGCAGCCCAAGAGTATCAATCTGACCGCAGCCAGCTTCTGAACCGCAGCTCAGGATAACCAATCCGATCGCAACCGAATTGGGGTAACACACACATAACACATAGCAAGCACATGCAACCCACATTACACATTAGGAAAGGGGGGGAAACGTATAACAAAACCTATGCGTGATCCATCACTTAGTAAGAATAGTCCTAAGGGGTTCATACTTCTTCCACCTAGGTCAACGGGATACCAATTCAACTAGCATGCAATATAATAGACTCATAAACCTACGAACGGTACCCGAAACATCAAACTAGACATAGGCACGATAAACAGAGTCCGTTGGGACACCACGGGGAACGGGGGAACATCAAACGGGGTAGCCGGGATCCCAAGGTGGGATAATTTCAGCGGGTAGCCGGTGGGTGGGGGCCACCCGCCAGCTGCCCGCCGGATAATACTGTTCCGGGCAGCGGGTCGCCGGCGGGCAGCTGCCCGCCCGCCGGCCACCCGCTGCCGGGTGGTGTTTCACGGCCGTGGGTAGGTGGCGGGTCCCCTACCCCCCACTAACTCTTTTCACACACTTTACGCCCCGGGAACCGTTGTGGAACCCGAATCCATGCTTAGACACTTTACAACGCAATTAACGACAACACGTAGAGAATTAACGAATCGAATACAAGAAACGAACGGCACATAACCTATCATGCTTTTCTAAATATAATCAACACCCAAACATGCGATTTCCCCACCCGATAATCCAAGAATAAGATCATACGATACATTCTAGGGTTCTAATCACTTTTATATCAACAAGAATACGGTTCGTCTTCTAATTGCAAGATTCGGTAAGAATAACACATAAACATCAAGAGCATCACACAATTATCAAGAACAACACATAATCATCAAGAACTCCATATAATTATCAAGAACACCATAGTTATCAAGAATCTCCCAATATCAAGATCATCAAGATCCCCCATGGGATCATCACATCAATTACCAATAATAATCATCATAACTCGCCAATATACAATAATATGGGGAAACCCTAAGGGGGAATTATAACTATGAAAATAGGTTTTGTTGAGACATGGGTTACCTCTTAGCCTTAATTAATTCCTTGGCTATGAAGGATCTTTCTTTAAGCTTTCTTGATTTCTTGATTTCTCCTAGGGAAATTCTTGGAGCTCTTTGGGTGGTGAGAGATTATTGTGGTGCGGATTCTAGGTGCCTCCTAAGTTCCCTATTTATATATTTAAGACTCCTAGTTAGGGCCTGAATGGTATGGGTTTACTAATTCTATTCCTTATAGGGCTAGGGCTTGTTTTAGCGATAAGGGTCCATGGTCCATAGTGGACCATATTAATTAAAGAGGATCCTAATCATAATCTGAATAGTAAAAGGCCTACTTCCTTTATTCCTAACAGGCTTAAGATTCTTATTCGGGCAAGGGTCCATGGTTCATGGTGGACCTTACTAATTAATTAAAGGTAAACCTAACATAATTAAATCATATTTAATTATTATTAACGGGATTAATTAAATAATTAATCCGGGATTGAAGGCCGTAACACGGGGTGTTACACTCTCCCCCCTTACGAGAAGCTTCGTCCCCGAAGCTTGGAAATCATTGCAGGGTTAACGAGTCAAGAGAAGAACCGTAGTCCTATAGAGAAGGTATTCCACGGGGAAATTGTATACTTGCACGCCTATGTGTGTTGGGTTTTTGGGAGCGATTAGGTTTTACAGGGCTAAGAGAGTGGGTTTCAAACTTGAGGACACGGTGAATTCAGGAATTAGGATCAAGTTTTCGAGGTTGCAACTTAGGTTGTGAGGTTGCCACTTGTATGGAATCGTTAAAACATGGGATTGAGAATGGGGTCTGAAGGGTAGAAAGGGTTTTGAAATAAGGAAGGGGCCGATTTTCCGAGGGGGGAAAAGGAATTCGGCTAGGATGGGTTAAGGTTTCTCGATCCCAAGTGAATAATCTGGTTAGATGCTTTGATCACGATGCGCCGACGAGCAGATGATCCTCCTTCCTTGGTGTTGGTGCTTGCTTGACTTTAAGATCCTTGTTAGACCTTGCTTCCCAGGCTAAGGTTTCATCCTTCTCTTCTTTCTTGAGGGAATTTCCCGTGGTGATTCAACACTTACTTCTTTAATGCGCCCAAGGTCTTGACCGAGTTGGGTCAACCAAGCCAATCTCTTAGGGCGCACTTCCCAAATTCTTCCCAAAGTCTCTTGGGAGTCGATGGACTTTGGGTTGAATTTCTCTTCTTATTGAATTTCATCTCCTCTTTAGTGGATGAAATTCTTAGTAAGACTTCATGTCTTACCCGAGGTTCGGCATTGTTGTGCCTTGTTTGCGTTATTTTTAATGATGAAGGTGTCCTTGCGTGACCTTTTTCTTTTAAAGCGCAGTCGGATACCAAATCTCGTTGTGGGATGACTCGGCGACTTTACGAGTCACCTCATTTCCTTGTGGGTCCTTAATGACCCTTGAAGTCTTGGCGCGAATGTGTTCTTCACCCTTTTGCTTAGCACCATGGGCTACGTAGTTCTTGATTCCATATAACTTGTAAGGAGTCCTCTGATTTGCTCGAACGATGTCCATGGTTTGGAGGAGTCCCGGTCCCTCCTTAGCATTTTGACTTTTAAGGTTTTCGTGGGTTCTTAGTACGAGTTCCCAACTCGCCTCCTTGGTTTGCGCAATCCTTTACGCCAAACATCCCTAGTCGGTTGTATCGTAGGATCCGATTTCAATTACTCGTGCAATGTAATTGATTGTGATTTCCCGATGGTGTCTCGTGCGTCAAGGTCTTTTACGTAGGACACTATGTTTGGGTGGTCCATGGTTCCTTACCCAAGACTGACATTCCTCAATCGAGGCACACAAGTGCGCCACAAATCAATAAAATGAGGGGTTAAGAAATCAGCACATTGTACCAGTGGGCGCGAGGTGGGCGGTCGTCCACCTGCCAAGCTCCTGCCAAGGACCCGCCAAGGTCCCGTCAAGGACCCGTTGGGGACCCGCTGGAAACTGACTAGGAATAGTCAATTCCTTCGGGAAAGACCCCAAAAATGCACAGATTCATGTCCTGACAAGTCCCATGCCCTTGTGCACAATAAAAGGGACTTGGATACATAGGATGACCCATCGTACAATGTTCATTGATCCTTAAGCACGAGTTCTAGAGGTAGATATACATACATATATATATATCTATATTTTCTTGGTCTGGGTTTAAAGGGGTGTAAGAAGTGTAAGGGCTAGGTTTCAAAGTTGAGGGGCGGATAGGGTCGATGTCTCAAGGTCGTAATACAGGAAGGAAGGTTGCCACCTTGTACGGGTTTGTCTGTAATGAGGGATCAAGAGCGAGGTTTGGAGTGATAGGACGGATTCTTTAACGAAATGGTACTTGATTGGCAAGGGGAGGGAAAGGGGCTAAGGACTCTTGGCTTCGAGTGATTATGCATGTTTGGGGCTTGGTTGTGGCGTGCAGTCGAACTGGTGATCCCCTTTCCTTGGCTTTGTTTGATTCTAAGATTTTCGTTTGATCTTCTCTTCCCGTGTCGAAGTCCCCTTCGTTTCTATGGCTTCCAGGAGAATTCTCGTGATGGTTTCCGTGCACGTTCCCCTCGGATGTCCAGAAGTCTGGACCCAGTCGGTTTAGTGGGTCAAACCCCTAGGTCTTGACTCCTAATCCTTGCCGAGGGTTCTTAAGGGTAAGGGGGGTTTCGGGTTAGTCTTTCTTGTTCTATTGGGTTTCATCCCTTCCTTGGTGGACGAAATTCTTAGCAAGGATTTATGTCCTCCTCGAGGTTCGGCCTGTTTCACCTATTTGACGATGTTTTCTGTAGCGAGGGCCCCTGACACATTGAACGTATTTGTTTTGCCCACTCTTGTCAACGCATGGCGTTCTTTGGTGGCGTACGTACAGGCTATGGTTTCTCGTGAAGCCTTCACAGTTTTCGTGCAAGGGTGGGGTGATACGTAATCGTAACCTCCACCTACTTCGCCGATTCCTATCTAACAACTTATTTTAATATTGAATCAATGAATGTCGGTTCTTCACGCCCCTAGGTAGGGTAAGGGCCTTATGCTGCTCTACGGTTTTTAACAGGGTTTCCAAACGGAGTGGGGATATGAACTTAGAGTAAGGGCAATAACAATTTAGGGTTTCCGAAGTTTTGGGTTAAGCGTAACAGAGGGTGAGCAAGGTCATGACGGTTGCGAATTTACTCTTAAGGTAATTAAGGATTCGGGGTGGGAGTTTTCAACAAATAGGGGTATCAAGATGCTGGGATTTCAGGGCGGATGATATTTTAAATTGGGGTGGTGGGGTCGCAAGGTGTCGCGATATACTTACCTTGCACCCAAGGATTCGACTAATGGTGTCGTTCATTCGCAACTTTAATAGGTGACCTAGTTCCCCTTCCTGTTTGTTGCAGCCGCAACCCGGGTTTGCCGAGATAAGGCAACTTGTCGGAAGGTGCATGTCATTTGTCTGACTCGGGGGTTACCGTGGTTACCCTGGGTTGGTGCGTATTGCAGTCCGTCCCTTTTAGCAGTCCTGACTGTAACGCCTCTTCTTAGTAGTCATCCAAATCTTCCTTTTCTTTGGTCAGGGTCCTTGTCAAGTCTTTTGACGGGAGTTAGGGCGAGGCGATTTATCGGGTAAGTGTACGTTACCCAGTTGTGGAAGTAAACTTATCTATTCGCACCCTTACCTGGTGTGGTAAGCGTAGGGGGAGGTTCCTTTAAGTTAGAGAGGGATGAAGTGAGGGGAGGTTATGTGTAGGTTTCACAATCTCACTGCGCGTCCTAAGATTCCTGGATCCTATGTTCCTAAGTACCTAGAGTTCAAGCCTAGTGTCCTAAAGTCCGGTCTTAAGAGTCTTATCCTAGGGTCAAACTTAAGCTCTGATACCAACTGTAACACCCCAGATTTTCAAGACATTTAAAACTTATAATGAAGGTAGAATCTTATTAAATCCCAAGATATAAATACAAGCGTTCGGGTGCTATGCCACACCTGGGCTAGAGAACCCAAGTGCACAGGCTAACTAACTAATATCCTCAAAGCGTAAATACGTAAACGTGGCACGCAGGCCAAAAGGCAAACTATCTACTTCTAAGTTCTAGCGCACTCCAGTGACTTAATCTTCTGTGCCTGAAAGCCAAATATATCTGTTCAGCGAGAGATGCTGGTAACCCACTCCAACGCGTTGAAATACAATTCATATAGAGATATATATAGATATATGAAAACCATTTTGAGCATGAAGATATATCCTACGAACTCTAGCTTTAAAAACTGGGAATGACTCGACAGGTAAGGCCAGACACAAGCAACAGTTATAACGAGCATATGCAGTTCACAACAGATAAGGCAGATAAGGCAAAGCATAAACAATGATCATAACCCAACATGAACAATCCCCAATATAAATCCCATAGTCACATCCCCAAGACACTCGTAATCACAACTCGTCCATGTCACAACACATAACACACTTTGTTGGCGCCACAGGACCAATCGCATGCCCATACATGAGGGTCAGCGCATATAGCTCTGACACGGCCCCGCAGCACCCTGCCCTGTATCGCAACACGGAGGGGTCGATCGCAACCGACCGATGAACCGCAGCTCATCATAGTGTTTGATCGCAACCAAACAGTGGACCGCAGCCCAAGAGAATGTCATCTGACCGCAGCCAGGAAAAAGGACGAACCGCAGCTCGTATAGAAACGTTTGATCGCAACCAAACGGTGGACCGCAGCCCAAGAGTATCAATCTGACCGCAGCCAGCTTCTGAACCGCAGCTCAGGATAACCAATCCGATCGCAACCGAATTGGGGTAACACACACATAACACATAGCAAGCACATGCAACCCACATTACACATTAGGAAAGGGGGGAAACGTATAACAAAACCTATGCGTGATCCATCACTTAGTAAGAATAGTCCTAAGGGGTTCATACTTCTTCCACCTAGGTCAACGGGATACCAATTCAACTAGCATGCAATATAATAGACTCATAAACCCACGAACGGTACCCGAAACATCAAACTAGACATAGGCACGATAAACGGAGTCCGTTGGGACACCACGGGGAATGGGGGAACATCAAACGGGGTAGCCGGGATCCCAAGGTGGGATAATTTCCAGCGGGTAGCCGGTGGGTGGGGGCCACCCGCCGGCTGCCCGCCGGATAATACTGTTCCGGGCAGCGGGTCGCCGGCGGGCAGCTGCCCGCCCGCCGGCCACCCGCTGCCGGGCGGTGTTTCACGGCCGTGGGTAGGTGGCGGGTCCCCTACGCCCCACTGACTCTTTTCACACACTTTACGCCCCGGGAACCGTTGTGGAACCCGAAACCATGCTTAGACACTTTACAACGCAATTAACGACAACACGTAGACAATTAACGAATCGAATACAAGAAACGAACGGCACATAACCTATCATGCTTTTCTAAATATAATCAACACCCAAACATGCGATTTCCCCACCCGATAATCCAAGAATAAGATCATACGATACAACCTAGGGTTCTAATCACTTTTATATCAACAAGAATACGGTTCGTCTTCTAATTGCAAGATTCGGTAAGAATAACACATAAACATCAAGAGCATCACACAATTATCAAGAACAACACATAATCATCAAGAACTCCATATAAT
Organism: Ipomoea nil; assembly: GCF_001879475.1. Lineage (NCBI taxonomy): Eukaryota > Viridiplantae > Streptophyta > Magnoliopsida > Solanales > Convolvulaceae > Ipomoea > Ipomoea nil. The sequence goes on along the minus strand of NW_017617269.1, from coordinate 6,512 downwards.
TATCAAGAACACCATAGTTATCAAGAATCTCCCAATATCAAGATCATCAAGATCCCCCATGGGATCATCACATCAATTACCAATAATAATCATCATAACTCGCCAATATACAATAATATGGGGAAACCCTAAGGGGAATTATAACTATGAAAATAGGTTTTGTTGAGACATGGGTTACCTCTTAGCCTTAATTAATTCCTTGGCTATGAAGGATCTTTCTTTAAGCTTTCTTGATTTCTTGACTTCTCCTAGGGAAATTCTTGGAGCTCTTTGGGTGGTTAGAGATTATTGTGGTGCGGATTCTAGGTGCCTCCTAAGTTCCCTATTTATATATTTAAGACTCCTAGTTAGGGCCTGAATGGTATGGGTTTACTAATTCTATTCCTTATAGGGCTAGGGCTTGTTTTAGCGATAAGGGTCCATGGTCCATAGTGGACCATATTAATTAAAGAGGATCCTAATCATAATCTGAATAGTAAAAGGCCTACTTCCTTTATTCCTAACAGGCTTAAGATTCTTTTTCGGGCAAGGGTCCACGGTTCATGGTGGACCTTACTAATTAATTAAAGGTAAACCTAACATAATTAAATCATATTAAATTATTATTAACGGGATTAATTAAATAATTAATCCGGGATTGAAGGCCGTAACACGGGTGTTACACTCTCCCCCCTTACGAGAAGCTTCGTCCCCGAAGCTTGGAAATCATTGCAGGGTTAACGAGTCAAGAGAAGAACCGTGGTCCTATAGAGAAGGTATTCCACGGGGAAATTGTATACTTGCACGCCTATGTGTGTTGGGTTTTTGGAGCGATTAGGTTTTACAAGGCTAAGAGAGTGGGTTTCAAACTTGAGGACACGGTGAATTCAGGAATTAGGATCAAGTTTTCGAGGTTGCAACTTAGGTTGTGAGGTTGCCACTTGTATGGAATCGTTAAAACATGGGATTGAGAATGGGGTCTGAAGGGTAGAAAGGGTTTTGAAATAAGGAAGGGGCCGATTTTCCGAGGGGGAAAAAGGAATTCGGCTAGGATGGGTTAAGGTTTCTCGATCCCAAGTGAATAATCTGGTTAGATGCTTTGATCACGATGCGCCGACGAGCTGATGATCCTCCTTCCTTGGTGTTGGTGCTTGTTTGACTTTAAGATCCTTGTTAGACCTTGCTTCCCAGGCAAAGGTTTCATCCTTCTCTTCTTTCTTGAGGGAATTTCCCGTGGTGATTCAACACTTACTTCTTTAATGCGCCCAAGGTCTTGACCGAGTTGGGTCAACCAAGCCAATCTCTTAGGCGCACTTCCCAAATTCTTCCCAAAGTCTCTTGGGAGTCGATGGACTTTGGGTTGAATTTCTCTTCTTATTGAATTTCATCTCCTCTTTAGTGGATGAAATTCTTAGTAAGACTTCATGTCTTACCCGAGGTTCGGCATTGTTGTGCCTTGTTTGCGTTATTTTTAATGATGAAGGTGTCCTTGCGTGACCTTTTTCTTTTAAAGCGCAGTCGGATACCAAATCTCGTTGTGGGATGACTCGGCGACTTTACGAGTCACCTCATTTCCTTGTGGGTCCTTAATGACCCTTGAAGTCTTGGCGCGAATGTGTTCTTCACCCTTTTGCTTAGCACCATGGGCTACGTGGTTCTTGATTCCATACAACTTGTAAGGAGTCCTCTGATTTGCTCGAACGATGTCCATGGTTTGGAGGAGTCCCGGTCCCTCCTTAGCATTTTGACTTTTAAGGTTTTCGTGGGTTCTTAGTACGAGTTCCCAACTCGCCTCCTTGGTTTGCGCAATCCTTTAAGCCAAACATCCCTAGTCGGTTGTATCGTAGGATCCGATTTCAATTACTCGTGCAATGTAATTGATTGTGATTTCCCGATGGTGTCTCGTGCGTCAAGGTCTTTTACGTAGGACACTATGTTTGGGTGGTCCATGTTCCTTACCCAAGACTCACATTCCTCTATCGAGGCACACAAGTGCGCCACAAATCAATAAAATGAGGGGTTAAGAAATCAGCACATTGTACCAGTGGGCGCGAGGTGGCGGTCGTCCGCCTGCCAAGCTCCTGCCAAGGACCCGCCAAGGTCCCGTCAAGGACCCGTTGGGACCCGCGGGAAACTGACTAGGAATAGTCAATTCCTTAGGGAAAGACCCCAAAAATGCACCGATTCATGTCCTGACAAGTCCCATGCCCTTGTGCACAATAAAAGGGACTTGGATACATAGGATGACCCATCGTACAATGTTCATTGATCCTTAAGCACGAGTTCTAGAGGTAGATATACATACATATATATATATCTATGTTTTCTTGGTCTGGGTTTAAAGGGGTGTAAGAAGTGCAAGGGCTAAGTTTCAAAGTCGAGGGCGGATAGGGTCGATTTCTCAAGGTCGTAATACAGGAAGGAAGGTTGCCACCTTGTACGGGTTTGTCTGTAATGAGGGATCAAGAGCGAGGTTTGGAGTGATAGGACGGATTCTTTAACGAAATGGTACTTGATTGGCAAGGGGAGGAAAGGGGCTAAGGACTCTTGGCTTCGAGTGATTATGCCTGTTTGGGCTTGGTTGTGGCGTGCAATCGAACTGGTGATCCCTTTTCCTAGGCTTTGCTTGATTCTAAGATTTTCGTTTGATCTTCTCTTCCCGTGTCGAAGTCCCCTTCGTTCTATGGCTTCCAGAGGAATTCTCGTGATGGTTTCCGTGCACGTTCCCCTCGGATGTCCAGAAGTCTGGACCCAGTCGGTTTAGTGGGTCAAACCCCTAGGTCTTGACTCCTAATCCTTGCCGAGGGTTCTTAAGGTAAGGGGGGTTTCGGGTTAGTCTTTCTTGTTCTATTGGGTTTCATCCCTTCCTTGGTGGATGAAATTCTTAGCAAGGATTTATGTCCTCCTCGAGGTTCGGCCTGTTGCACCTATTTGACGATGTTTTCTGTAGCGAGGCCCCTGACACATTGAACGTATTTGTTTGCCAGCTCTTGTCAACGCATGGCGTTCTTCTGGTGGCATACGTACAGGCTATGGTTTCTCGTGAAGCCTTCACGGTTTTCGTGCAAGGGTGGGGTGATACGTAATTCGTAACCTCCACCTACTTCGCCGATTCCTATCTAACAACTTATTTTAATATTGAATCAATGAATGTCGGTTCTTCACGCCCCTGGCAGGGTAAGGGCCTTATGCTGCTCTACGGTTTTTAACAGGGTTTCCAAACGGAGTGGGGATATGAACTTAGAGTAAGGGCAATAACAATTTAGGGTTTCCGAGGGTTTGGGTTAAGCGCAACAAAGGGTGAGCAAGGTCATGACGGTTGCGAATTTGCTCTTAAGGTAATTAAGGATTCGGGGTGGGAGTTTTCAACAAATAGGGGTATCAAGATGCTGGGGTTTCAGGGCGGATGATATTTTAAATTGGGGTGGTGGGGTCGCAAGGTGTCGCGATATACTTACCTTGCACCCAAGGATTCGACTAATGGTGTCGTTCCTTCGCTACTTTAATAGGTGTCCTAGTTCTCCTTCCTGTTTGTTGTAGCCGCAACCCGGGTTTGCCGAGATAAGGCAACTTGTCGGAAGGTGCATGTCATTTGTCTGACTCGGGGTTATCGTGGTTACCCTGGGTTGGTGCGTATTGCAGTCCGTCCCTTTTAGCAGTCCTGACTGTAACGCCTCTTCTTAGTAGTCATCCAAATCTTCCTTTTCTTTGGTCAGGGTCCTTGTCAAGTCTTTTGACGGGAGTTAGGACGAGGCGATTTATCGGGTAAGTGTACGTTACCCAGTTGTGGAAGTAAACTTATCTATTCGCACCCTTACCTGGTGTGGTAAGCGTAGGGGAGGTTCCTTTAAGTTAGAGAGGGATGAAGTGAGGGGAGGTTATGTGTAGGTTTCACAATCTCACTGCGCGTCCTAAGATTCCTGGATCCTATGTTCCTAAGTACCTAGAGTTCAAGCCTAGTGTCCTAAAGTCCGGTCTTAAGAGTCTTATCCTAGGGTCAAACTTAAGCTCTGATACCAACTGTAACACCCCAGATTTTCAAGACATTTAAAACTTATAATAAAGGTAGAATCTTATTAAATCCCAAGATATAAATACAAGCGTTCGGGATGCTATGCCACACCTGGGCTAGAGAACCCAAGTGCACAGGCTAACTAACTAATATCCTCAAAGCGTAAATACGTAAACGTGGCACGCAGGCCAAAAGGGAAACTATCTACTTCTAAGTTCTAGCGCACTCCAGTGACTTAATCTTCTGTGCCTGAAAGCCAAATATATCTGTTCAGCGAGAGATGCTGGTAACCCACTCCAACGCGTTGAAATACAATACATATAGAGATGTATATAGATATACTGAAAACCATTTTGAGCATGAAGATATATCCTACGAACTCTAGCTTTAAAAACCGGGAATGACTCGACAGATAAGGCCAGACACAAGCAACAGTTATAACGAGCATATGCAGTTCACAACAGATAAGGCCAGATAAGGCAAAGCATAAACAAAGATCATAACCCAACATGAACAATCCCCAATATAAATCCCATAGTCACATCCCCCATTACACTCGTAATCACAACTCGTCCATGTCACAACACATAACACACTTTGTTGGCGCACAGGACCAATCGCATGCCCATACATGAGGTTCAGCGCATATAGCTCTGACACGCCCGCAGCACCCTGCCCCGTATCGCAACACGGAGGGGTCGATCGCAACCCGACCGATGAACCGCAGCTCATCATAGTGTTTGATCGCAACCAAACAGTGGACCGCAGCCCAAGAGAATGTCATCTGACCGCAGCCAGGAAAGAAGGACGAACCGCAGCTCGTATAAAACGTTTGATCGCAACCAAACGGTGGACCGCAGCCCAAGAGTATCAATCTGACCGCAGCCAGCTTCTGAACCGCAGCTCAGGATAACCAATCCGATCGCAACCGAATTGGGGTAACACACACACATAACACATAGCAAGCACATGCAACCCACATTACACATTGGGAAGGGGGAGAAAACGTATAACAAAACCTATGCGTGATCCATCACATACTAAGAATAGTCCTAAGGGGTTCATACTTCTTCCACCTAGGTCAACGGGATACCAATTCAACTAGCATGCAATATAATAGACTCATAAACCTACGAACGGTACCCGAAACATCAAACTAGACATAGGCACGATAAACGGAGTCCGTTGGGACACCACGGGGAACGGGGAACATCAAACGGGGAAGCCGGGATCCCAAGGTGGGGAATTTCCAGCGGTAGCCGGTGGTGGGGGCCACCCGCCGGAATACTGTTCCGGGCAGCGGGTCGCCGCGGGCAGCTGCCCGCCGCCGGCTACCCGCTGCCGGCGGTGTTTCACGGCCGTGGGTAGGTGGCGGTCCCCTACCCCCCACTGACTCTTTTCATCACTTTACGCCCCGGGAACCGTTGTGGAACCCGAAACCATGCTTAGACACTTTACAACGCAATTAACGACAACACGTAGACAATTAACGAATCAAATACAAGAAACGAACGGCACATAACCTATCATGCTTTTCTAAATATAATCAACACCCAAACATGCGATTTCCCCACCCGATAATCCAAGAATAAGATCATACGATACAACCTAGGGTTCTAATCACTTTTATATCAACAAGAATACGGTTCGTCTTCTAATTGCAAGATTCGGTAAGAATAACACATAAACATCAAGAGCATCACACAATTATCAAGAACAACACATAATCATCAAGAACTCATATAATCATCAAGAATCCATAATATCAAGAATCTCCAATATCAAGATCATCAAGATCCCTCATGGGATCATCACATCAAACATCAATAATAATCATCATATCTCGCCAATACACAATAATATGGGGAAACCCTAAGGGGAATCATAGCTATGAAAATAGGTTTTGTTGAGACATGGGTTACCTCTTAGCCTTAATTAATTCCTTGGCTATGAAGGATCTTTCTTTAAGCTTTCTTGATTTCTTGATTTCTCCTAAGGGGATTCTTGGAGCTCTTTGGGTGGTGGGCGATTATTGTGGGGGATTCTAGGTGCCTCCTAAGTTCCCTATTTATATATTTAAGACTCCTAGTTAGGGCCTGAATGGTATGGGTTTACTAATTCTATTCCTTATAGGGCTAGGGCTTGTTTTAGGGATAAGGGTCCATGGTCCATAGTGGACCATATTAATTAAAGAGGATCCTAATCATAATCTGAATAGTAAAAGGCCTACTTCCTTTATTCCTAACAGGCTTAAGATTCTTATTCGGGCAAGGGTCCACGGTTCATGGTGGACCTTACTAATTAATTAAAGGTAAACCTAACATAATTAAATCATATTTAATTATTATTAACGGGATTAATTAAATAATTAATCCGGGATTGAAGGCCGTAACATGGGGTGTTACAAGCCATAATGATCTGCAAAGTTAATTAAGTTTTAAGCTTTTAGGTTCAGATAGTTAACTGATTTATATAAAATTGATTGAATTTAAATTGAAGTGAATTACAAAATCTATTTTAG